>NC_067134.1:5431762-5533481 GCF_021347895.1 Acanthochromis polyacanthus | reverse complement strand
TTAAATGGTTTTTATGGCCAAAATTTCTATCTTTTCTCAGTGCTTGTGGTTTGAAAGGATTGCTACGTCCAAATATTACTCTCTAACTAATATGTTATGGGTTAAAAGATTTCTTCCAGACAAAATACTACAGTCTGTCTAAGTGCTTGTAGTTTTAAAGTATTTTTTTCAGCCAAAATACTACATTCTGATCAATAATATATATTTTTAGAGGTTTGTTCAATCCAAAATACAACATTCTGTCCACATACTTGTAGATTTATTGGTTATTCTATTCTAAAATAATACTTCTGGTCCATTAACTTGTGCTTCTAAAGGTTTGCTACCCAAAATAGTACTTTCCAACTAAAAAGTTATGGTTTTTATATTTTTATGCCAGCCAAAATACTACTTTCTGTCCAAGAACTTGGAGTTTTCAAATAGTTCTTCCACTCAGAATAGTACTCTCGATTCAGACACAACTACTGACGAGTAATCAGATAAAAGTCCTGAACCAAGACCAGGATCCTACAGTGGACAGAAACCAGTAAAGACCGTTACAAACGGACTGGTTGATGTCCTCCATTACAGACACACTTACCTGCTAGAGGTTCTCCTGAGGTTCTCAGGTTCTCCTTGTTTCCATGGGAAACACCTGCTGTGGCTTCATTCAGACCTGGAAGTTCCACATTCTCAGTTCTCAGACGACAACGAGGCAAGAAATTGGTTTTAAAACATGATTCAAAACTACTACAAAGCATGAAATTAAGATTTTAAAACACAAAACAACTAAAAAAGGACACAAACCAACTACAAAGAGACACAAACCAGCTACAAAGAGACACAAAACAACCACAAAAGAGACACAAAACAACCACAAAGACACACTAAACAACCACAAGAGACACAAAATGACCACAAAGAGGCACAAAACAACCACAAAGACACACTAAAAAACCACAAAAGACACAAAATGACCACAAAGAGGCACAAACAACCACAAAGAGACACAAAACGACCACAAAGAGATGCAAAACAACCACAAAAGATGACACAAACAACTAAAAAGGACACAAACCAGCTACAAAGAGACACAAAAACAACCACAAAGAGACACAAACAACCACAAAGAGACAAAACAACCACAAAAAGATGCAAAACAACCACAAAGAGACACAAAACAACCACAAAGAGACACAAACAACCACAAAGAGACAAACAACCACAAAGAGATGCAAAACAACCACAAAGAGACAAAACACCACAAAGAGATGCAAAACAACCACAAAGAGACAAAACAACCACAAAAAGATGCAAAACAACCACAAAGAGACACAAAACACCACAAAGAGACACAAAACAACCACAAAGAGACAAACAACACAAAGAGATGCAAAACAACCACAAAGAGACAAAACAACCACAAAGAGGCACAAACACCACAAGAGACACAAAACGACCACAAAGAGATGCAAAACAACCACAAAGAGACAAACAACCACAAAGAGACACAAACAACCAACAAAGAGAACAAAACAACACAAAAGATGCAAAACAACCACAAAGAGACACAAAACAACCACAAGAGACACAAAACAACCACAAAGAGACAAAACAACCACAAAGAGATTGCAAAACAACCACAAAGAGACAAACAACCACAAAGAGGCACAAAACAACCACAAAGGACAACAAAACGACCACAAAGAGATGCAAAACAATAACCACAAAAAGATGACCAAACACTAAAAAAGGAACACAAACCAGCTACAAAGAGACACAAACACCCACAAAGACACAACACCCACAAAGAGACAAACCAACCAAAAGAGATGGCAAACAACACAAAGAGACACAAAACGACCACAAAGAGACACAAACGACCACAAAAAGACACACATTATAAATATCCCAGTTAACAGACAGAATAAACATCCAGTCGTCTTTTTGTCCTTTATTGCTTCATTTTCATGTTTCAACTTTATTTTTTTACAAAGAACATTTCCATTCCTTTCGGACTCTGTCCTGTTTCTCTCTGACTGGTTGGCTTTCCTTTTCTTTCCTCTGCAGTTTCACGATTCCAACTTACATTTTATTCATATTAGGGTTAATACAGTGGATCAGAGCCTCTTAATTCATAGAGAAGAAAACGTCTGAAAACGCTACAGAAAAAACAACCCGTAGAAGAAAACATGAGAGAGAAGGATGAACCAGGAGTATTTACAGCTTAGGACAACTACAGGCAGTGTAGCCTGGTGAGAAAAAGAAAAATGTGACTTTTATATCGTTAAAGTCAAACAAAACACGAGTGAAATGAGCTCAGCAGGATATAAACAGGGAATAGAATCAAAAACTCCATAATAATGACTCAGAGGCGAGCATTTCACCAACACACTCAAAGCGTCTCTATAGGCTATAGATATTCAGTTACATTAAATCTTTAATTATTGCTCGTTAAAATGATCCTCAGAGGAACTGTTCGGGGGATCTTTAACACTTAACTGCTGCATTTCTTTATAATTATACTGTTACATTCTAAAATGCGATCCCAAGAAAAAAACACAAAGCCCCTCATGAGAATGAAAAAACATCAATTTCTGGTCAAAAACTAAAATAATTTTTAATGAACTACAAGATCCTCTGACAGGTGAACACAATACAAATTTAATTAATTTGGTGTTTAAAGTTGTTTTTTTGGGATTAAAACAAATTAGTTCCTCAACCATTAGAAAGAAAACATGAGGAAAAAGTAGAAAAACAGGTGTGACAAGCTGTTTTAACCATTTTCGAGTTGAGTTTGACGTCAGCAACATTGTTTTGATCCTTAAGAACCACAGTTCAAGATGTTTTTAGTTTAGTTTTGGGGTTTGTTCCAATGGACAGTTAAAGACACCACTTATCATTGACATTTATAGTTCAATCCTGATGTCCTTTGTCAGGACGTTTTAGACGAGTTTACCTACCAGGGATTACAGTTACAGATATAAACAGCATTGTTTTGACTAATTACCACATGACTAAGAGTCTGTATTCCAGATATCTCAACGTAACTCTGAACAGTCCAGATCCCAGTTAGAGATCTCTGTAGCTCCGGTTGATAATCGCAGATACCACTGACCATACGCACAGAATACAGCTTTGAATTAAAGTTACAGATATCAACAATGTCTTTTTGACCCCACAGAAACCACAGTTCAAGATCTTTTTAGTTTAGTTTTACATTTCTTCCAAGTTGATAGACACCACTTATCAGACACTTATAGTTAAGTCCTGACGTCCCTCGTTAGACTTCTCTCAACACAATACCAGCAGTTAGAATGTTTTATAGTTGAGTCTGACGTCAACATCATTTTGACCCGTAAGAACCACAGTTAAAGAGCTTTGTAACTTAGTTTTTGGATGAAAGTTTGAGATGCCACTTATCAGACACTTAGAATGCAGCCTTCAATTATAGTTACAGATATCAGCAATGTCGTTTTGACCCATAGAACCACAGTTCAAGATCTTTTCAGTTTAGTTTTGGATGATAGTTGTAGACGCTACTTATCAGATGCTTATAGGTCAATCCTGACAGTCATCGTCAGACATTTTAACACTACAACTGCAGTTTTAACATTTTATATGCGAGTTTAAATTCCCATGATTAAAGTTACAGATATCAACAGCATTGTTTTGACTAATTACACCATGACTAAGAGTTTTATTACAAATATCTCAACGTAACTCTAAAGAGTCCAGATCCCGGTTAGAGAGCTCTGTGTTGATAATCACAGATTCCACTTACCAGATGCACAGAGTACAGCCTTGAATTACAGTTACGGATATCAGCGGCATTGTTTTGATTAATTACGCCGTGACCAGTCAAATCTCAGACGTCATTGTGACTAGCTATGATGATCATGCGAGGTTTCCTATTGGTCCTGCAGAACATGGATAGGTGGAAAACGCTGTGCAGACCTCAAATGTTCTTTTGTGACCAGATAAATGACAGATATCGGCAGTACAGATCCCGTCTGGATGTTAAATCGGCTCACTGTTCACGTCTTTTTCCGGCTGCTTGACCAGATGTGCTTCGGTACATTCAGTTTGATGCTTCAGGTGCAAGTTGGTCCGTTTGAATACATTCAGGTGAGATTTTTCTCCCGGTCCATCATGAAATCTCAACCGATCTCAGGTTCGATTCTCTGGCACCTCTGAAAACCTCCTCCTCCTCCTCCTCCTCGCCATCCCCTTCAGAGATGGCTGTCATGGGAGTGGCGAAGAGGCGTCGGCGGGCAGCGAAGCGTCGGCTCGCCGAGCAGGGAGGGGTGAGGGAGCGAGGTCGCACGGGGGAGGGGGAGGTGAGGAAGTAGAAGGGCGAGGACGAGGAGGTGAGGAGGAGGCGAGTCAGATCATCGCTGAACATCGTGGAGAAGTCCTGAACACTCGGAGACCTGGGCGGCAGGATGAAGGGTTGGACTGGGTCTGGAGGCTTCGTCTGGAGCTCAGCGATAGACGAAGTTGCAACTTTACGAAGCTGCTCGACGGCCGAGACCCGAGACGACGCATCAGTCCGACTCCCCTTCCTTAGCAGGAGAGCCTTAAAGCTTTCACTTCTCTGACACCTTTGGCCTCGGAGGGCAGCAGGTCGAGTCGGGCGAGTCAGGGGGTCGGTAGGGGTCATCGGAGAGGACGAAGAGGAGGACGATGAATGGTTTCTGACGTCTTTTGAATCCTTTCGACCGAACATCTTCCTCTTAGACCTGAGGCACAAAGACAAGATGTCAAAACATTCAGGCAGAGGCTTCGTACATCAGGCTCCGCCTCCTCATTCGGACATCATCAGCCCATTGATGGAGCTCAGTTATCTTAATATTTAATGGTGCGATTTACACCTATAAAGAGGAAAAACTGTGGTGATTTGTTGGTTGGAAGAGGCAAAAGCTAGCGTACTTTTACCGTCGTGACTTCAAGAGCCAATAGTTTTGACTTACATTTTTACTCATTGGTTTTAGGATGGTGCTTGGTTGCATTTAAGAACCAAAACTACTTGATTCTGTTGTGGAACTAAAGCTGCTTGGTTAGATTTAGGCACTGATACCACTCAGTTAAGCTCAAGAATCAAAACTATTTGGTTTAGTTATGGCATCAAAAGTCCTTAAACAGTTTAGGTGCTAAAACTACTCAGTTAAGTTCAAGAACCAAAACTACTTGGCTAGATTTAGGCAACACAGGGCCTTAATGGAATTTAGGCATTGAAGCTACTCGATTAAGTTTGGGAACCAAAACTTCTTGGTTTGTTTGTGGATCCAAAGCTGCTTGGTGAGGTTTAGGCACTGACACCACCCAGTATATTTTAAGAACCAAAATTACTTGGTTAATTTTAGGTCTTGAAACTGCTTGGTTAAGTTTAGTGACTAAAACTACTTTGTTAAAATCTTCATGGTTTGGTTAAAATACAGTATTTATGTTACAAGCCTCCATTTTGTTTATTTCTAGGGTAGCAACTCCACCAAAGACTTTACATGGACATCATTGCGATTATTTCCTGTTCATCACTGATCAGAATGAAAGATAAAGCATCCACTGAGCTACTAGAAGGTGGAGAAGGACCCTACAGGCTCTAAACGGAGAAGGTTCCTGTTGAAAAGGAGACAGTAGCTCGTTGGGGAACATTTAAAGACCAGAATCTTCCATCTAGGCTACAATAAACCGGGGACAGATTCTAGATCTAAGAGGAGAAAACCAAGGATACTGGTGAAGGACTTAAACTCCACTTGCTACAACTTCATTTACAGCTTTACCTGCAGCCAAACCCCAACTAGCAGAGCTTTCACGCCGTTCCTTCCCATACTGCACTGCTCCACAGACAGAGGAACCAAGCAGACATGTGAGGATGTGTTTTAAGGTTTGGTTCAGTAACAGTGTCCGTTAATATTTGTGTGTTTCTACCTGTGGATGACAGCGAATAGATCCTCTGTGGTTCGGGGCCGAACGGGGACGAACATCTGATCTGCCGACACATTGATGAACAGCTCGGCTGGGAAACAACCAAAGAGAAAACTGAAGATTGATCACTGTCATTTCAACAATTGAAGTATTTGTCTTAAATTGTCCTCAAATGGAGTCAGAGAGGTGATTAAACTAGCACTTCTTTCCAAATCTAGTACCAGACTGTGAAGTCAGCGTGTATAATACATTCTTAAACTGATTTTTAGTCCACAGACCATTTATAGCAGGAATATAAGCTCTTATTCAGCAGCTTTCTGACTCAACTGGACCATGCTGGATATCTTATTTCCTCTTACAGCTTGTTTGAGCAGAAACTTGGCCTACTTTATCACACACCTGCAAATACATCAGGCCTACTGACATTTATCACGGTGGCCCTGAAGGCAGCAGAGGAGCCCAGTTTAAGGACAGCTGGTACTTTTAAGGTACAGCTACAGAAAACACCTGCATAAACATCTTGACCCCCATGGAAAAGGTGCCAAACTCAGGCTGTAAATAGTGCTTAAGTACAAGTCTGCTCTTAATCAACAACAAAACAACAACAAATAGTTGCTGGATAAAGTCTTTGGTCTACAACATATTGCAGTGGAAAACAAACGTAATATTATTCATGTAGTCATCTATGCCTGCCATGCGTTCAAGTCACTGCTCATGGACCACTGTGGACTCTTGAAGCAAACAGTAAACATCCTATTCGGTCTACAATATGTGGACGTCGGTCTGCTACAGTTACATGTTGCTTGTTATGTTGAACACTTAAAAAACAACAACACTAAACACAACAACAGTCACCAACTAGAGTGAAGCACTGAGGTGAGGATGACCAAATTTATGTCTCAGGTATGCTTGTGGAAAGCATGAATTGGCCTTTTGGAGCTCCATTATCAACTGTCTTATCTTTTATTATTTTTTATTTTTTGAAAGCCAGTGGTAACGATTCTAAAATGCTGGCCGGTTCACTTGGTGGTTCTACCTGGTTCCAGACAACAGAACCAGTTCCAGAGCTACTACTAACCCGACTTGCCATCTGAAGATCCACTGCCCTCCTTTGTCTGCTTCCCTTTCCTCTGGGTTTCTTCATTTCCTCGCTCCACCTCTCCCTCATCTGGTTCCTGGATCAGGAGGTCTGGAAGTGACAGCTCCCCCCGCAGGCTGTCAGTGGACAGTGCGCTGCTGAGCGAGTACCTGCTCTGACCAATCAGAACGCAGGAGCTTTCAGAGTCACTCGTCTCTTGATCGCACATTTTCGTTGCTCTCTTCTGAATCGCTTGCATTATCCTGTCTTTTGTCACGTCTCGTTCATCTCCAGATGAGGACGAAGAGGACGACGACGATGATGATGAGGATGATGATGAGGGAGAGGGTGCCATTGTTGATGACATCATCAGCAGTTGCCTGCCTGGTCTCCTCTTTCTCCTCTTCCTTGCTTTGTCTTTTATCTTTGTACTGGATGATGCCGTCATCATCATCATTGCCTTCATCCCTCTCTCTAATGCCCTTTCCTTCTCATCTTCCTCATCATCTTCAGCCAGTGATGACCTCATCATCCTCCTTTGAAATGTTTTCTCATCACCCTGATAAAGTCTTGTCTTGGTGATCCTCGTTACCCCAGTTTGGGAGCCCCCTGTCCAGGTGTAAGCAGCTGCATGGGACCCTGAGCTCCCCAAGCTGCTGTAGGTACCATGACCTATAATCCCTGATGGGTGATGGGTTCCATAGATGGTTTTGAAGGTGCTACTGGTCTCAGTGTTTCTGGCCCCTGTAGTAGCCATGATTTCCGAGGTGCCCATCATCCCCATGGTACCAATGATTCCCAATGTGCCTATCATTCCCGAGGTACCCATGGACCCAGAAGTGCCCATGATCCCCGAGGGGCCCATGGACCCAGAAGTGCACATGGACTCAGTGGTGCTCATGATCCCAGCAGTGCCCATGGACCCAGCGGTGCCCATGGACCCAGCGGTGCCCACTATTTCTAGGGTGCTACTGGTCCCTGTGGTGGTCTGAGTCTGTGAAATACTACTGGTCTTGGAGGTTCCTTTGAAGGCCCTTTTTTTATTCTTAGATGCAAAGAGAGGTTCGGTTGTTTGGGGTGAGGTCAATAAGAGATCTGGCTTCTTGTGCAAAATTGGTGGTTTCTGCCATTGAGGGGAGCTGGCAGGTGAAAGTGTGGCAATGTCTGCAGTTGTTGCATCCATCAAATGTGCAGGCCTCACCGAGTTGTCAGCGGTGCACGTGGAGTGCTTCGGTGAAGGTGCATCATGGGTCACATGTGTATGCAAACAAATGTCCAATGAGTCCACAGGGGGCTCCGAAGAAAGAGCTGAAACTTTTTCCCTGCTCTTTCCTCCACTTTGTCCTCGCCTGGTCTTGGGGGAACCCATGACACCCAGGATACAAAGATCAGGCTTCTTTGGTGGAACTGGCTTCTCTGGTGAGCAGAGCTTCTTGGGGCTGCTTGTCCTGAAGTTACTGTTAATGGTTTTCATATCAGCGTAGGCCAGATCAGCAGCACCAAGATTCTGCATTCGAGATTTGATCTTGTCATTTTTCTCTACTGATGGTACCGTTTTGCTTACTCTATGTGTCTCTGCATGCTCTGTTAGCTTAGCATCTGTTAGCACTGTATCTTTTACCTGCTGTTGTAAATGCGCATGTTGGATAATTGTGTCAATGTGATTTTCATCATCAGGCATTTTTACCCAAGGACTGTCAGGACTGATGACTTGATTGCTTACGTATGTGTATTTCGTATGTGTAGCATACATGTGTGAGTCTTCACTTCCCCGTTCATCAGACTGGATGTTTTGAGGAGTTTCATCACTGCTTGTCTGAGGCCCAGAGCTTCTCTGATTAGCAGGGCTACAAATAATGCCTTTTAAGTTCTGAAGATGAGAATAAGCTGACTCACTGTTGGGTGTTGCCATCTCACTTCCTGCTTGTCTGTAATCATTGTGATTTGATTTGAGTTCCGGGTGCTTTGCGTCAGCATCGGCTGGGTCTTTAGGGCTAGCATTACCCATTAACGCACTAGATATGTTAGCTTCATTGGGAGCTACATCACAGAAAGCATGTTGTGATCCCGGTCCAGCAAGTCCCACATCGGTGTTGGCCAGGCAATCACGATTTACTTTATCGGACATAGCAGATGGTTGGTCCTGGTTAGCATTAGCATGGTTAGAATTAGCTGATGACATGTCAGCATGGGTTTGGACTGCACCATCAGAAGATGCAGCATTGGCCTGCAGGGCATCCAGGTTCTTCACAGAGCGAAGCTTGACGCCCTGCAGAGCTTTGGCGGTGACCAGAGGGCAGGGAGGCGTGGCCACTTTAGCACAAGCATTTAGAGAGGGGAGGGGGGAGGCAGAGGGCATAGAGAGAGGAGGAAGCGGAGGAGGTGGCGGTGGAGGAGGAAGGTCAGCGATTGGCATGTCTGGGAGTTCTAAAGATGGTGGAGGAGGTGGAGAAGCTGGAGGAGGAGGGTAGCTGCTGTGTCTCACAGCAAAGGAGTAGGGGGGAGGAGGAGGTCGGGAGAAAGGAGGTAGAGGAGGAGGAGGAGGGGGAGGAGGAAGAGTAGGAGGAGGAGGAAGAGATGAAAGTGGAGGAGGAGCTACAGAGAGTTTGGTGAGAAGAGGAGGAGCAAGAGGCAAAGAGGAGGACGATTCTGGCAGAGGAGTAGGAGGAGGAGGAGGAGGAGGAGGAGGCGGCAGGAGAGGAAGTTTGGCCGAAGACTCTAAGGAGGTGCAGGATGAGAGGGAGGAGGTGGAGGAAAAGGAGGACGACAAGGAGGACAGGAGTGATGACTTCCTTTCTGGCACCAGTGGCTTCGGCTTCCCATCGGCCCGAGACCTTGTCCTGGGCAAGGAGGAGGCGACGGGTGAAAGGGGGACAGAGGATGAAGTGGAGAAAGGGGAGGTTGGGGGGAGGGAAAAGGCTCCAGGACTGGCTGTGAGAGGGGAGGAAGGGGTGAGGGGGGAAGACAGTGGAGTGCCAGGAGTTGGGGTGTTGGACTGGCTGGAGTAACCACTGGAGGGCGAAGCGAGGCGCTGGAGCCCAGACACAGAGGAGCCAGCAGGTTGGGGATTGAGAGTAAGTCTGAGGCCTCCCTCTCCTGAATGTGGAGATGCCGGGGTGCGGACAGGAGGGTGGTCCGGGGTGGTTGGTTGGTGATCAGGAGTAGGAGACTCAGCAGATGCCTGGCAGTCTGGACTTAGAGGTTCAAAGGTTGTGACGGTCCCACAGTTCAATCCACTCTGGCGTCTTTTGATCCGGGGCACCCAGGGATCGTGGTAGGTCTGGGAAGATGACTTGCACTTGGTGGTGTGCTCCAGGCGGGGACTGGTCGAATAGCGGGAGGGTTTGCTCCGACCAGATCGTCGTCTCAGAGAGTCCGAGCGTAGCGGCGGAGGAGGTGGTCGCTTGGACTTGCGGAGGGAAATGCTGCGGGTGGCAGTGCGATAGTAGGAGGTGGAGGAAGAAGTGCTGGACCTCCTTTTCTCTCGGCTTAGCGAGGGAGAGGAGGTCATCTTCTCAGAGCACAAGGAGTTGCTGTCAGTGCAAGAGGGGGTGGAGCGACCAGAGGAGAGCAGGGGGTTGCAGTTCCAACTTTCCTCAGAAACACATGTTGTGTCCTGGACAGCACTGCTGTGGACACTGGAGCTGGGGGACAGGGGCTGGTGGCTCCATCTGTCCCCACTGTAAGAGTCACAATCGTAGAAATGCTGAGTGCTCTGGTGGGTCTGGGTCTGCTCATCCAGAGCCTGGTAGCTAAACTGAGACTCTGAATCAGTGATGGAGGAGCAGGAGAGGTAGTGGGTGGAGGAAGGACCCTCATTCAGGGGCTTATTTCTTGAGTAAGACCACTCTGATGTTGGGGGCGAACCGTGGACGGACGAAGAGGAGAAAGGAGACTGCGGCAAGACTCTGGCTGTGGAGTCAAATGGCAGCAGGGGCTGGAGGTCGCTGGGGAAACCCTGGAGATCTTGTGACTGGAGACGAGAAGAACAACGGTAAGTGAACTTTTGTCATTTTTTATTTCAATCAACTTTACTGAATTCCACTTCACTGACCTGGTAGCAGGACGAGGAGGCGCTGAGCATCCTGTAGGAGGCGCTGGTACAGCTGGCCTCAGAGTTCAGAGAGGAGTTGGTTGCTGGACGGGGGAGACTGTGGAACTCCGAGGAGTGGTTTTGGACACGGGGGGAGGAAGTAAGGGAGGCCATGAGGCTGGACATCCCCTCTCCTCGAGGGGCTCGGATCCTCCTCGACTGTCCGTCCTTCCGGATTCCTCCATTCTCCTCCACCTCTGTGGCCTCTGATTGGTTGGAGGAGCTGCAGGAGGCGGAAGCAGGTCGACCCACGGTGGAGAACTGACCGGGAAGAACCGTAGAGACTGAAGTTTTGGGGCTGACATCATTTGGTATCCCAGTAACCGTCTTTCGGCGGTTGAGGTTACGGGGTCGCCTGGTTAGCGAGTCAGCGTTGGAAAGAGTTCTTCGAAAACTGGCCTGACGATCAAAACTCTCACCTGAATTGTAAACAGATGAAAATACAGCATGAGCAACTGAGCCATGACAAGTTCTAAATCCAGCTCTAAGTTTAGCCTTGGAACCGAGTTGAGTCAAATGCTAGGGTCGAGTTTGAAGGTAAAAGTCTGAGTTAAAGCTCAGATCCAAGTCTTGTCCCAGATTCAAGTTTAGTTTCAAGTATTGTCCCAAGTCCAGGTCAAATCCCAGTTTACCGCAAGTCACAAACCAAGTCAAAGTGTAGGTCAAGATGATTCAGAAGTACGAGTTAAACCCCAGTTTTGGATCAAAACTCAAGCTTGTCTTGAGCCCAAAGTATGAGCCCTGAATTCAGGTTCAAGTAGAGATAACGAGTCGTAATCAAGTCTCAGTTTTGCAGCAGGTTTTATGTCTGAGATTAATCCTGAGTCAGATTCACATCTTAAACCAAAGTCAAATCTCAGTTGAAAGTCATGTCCAAGTCCAAATTCAGTCTTAATTTAAAGTTATATTAAAAGCCTGGATCAAATCTCAAGTTGGGTTGAGTATGAACTGAGAGTTCCATGTCAAGTTTAAAGTTGAATCCTAACTTTAATCTTGAATTCTGAGTTTAATCTTGAGTCGGAGCTTTGAAGTCCAGCTGTACCCGTTACGTTGATGGGGACAACATCAGCAGCGACCGCCTTCGCCTGCTGCCTCATCCTCTCCTCTGGCGTCGGCAGTCGAGGCGGCAGCTCCATCTCCATGCCCACCGTCGGCTCGTAGGCTGGCGAGAAGACGTCCCAGCAAGAGGTGAGCTGGACAGGGTTCAGGACCAGCGGAGTCAGAGGGCGCGTGTTGTTCAAGATGAACCTCTCGTCTTCATCTGAGGATGCCGACGACTGACAAACAGAAAAAAAGCTTCGTTAAACCAGGTAAAGTCCAGATACAGCTCAGTTAAAATTAAACTACCTGGACTCTGATCTAGTCTGGACTGGTTGGGTTCAAACTTTATGTAGAGTCACCTTTAGCCTCATTAGCTTAGCATGAAGAGTTCTAGTACCTCAGTAGTCTAGTTAGTCAGGTGGGCATTACAACTCTACTTCAGGGGGTTCTAATCTATTTTAGAGAGGTTCGATCGATGTTTACCTTCCTCCTCCAAACTGAAAACTTGAAACAAACTGAAAAACAAGACTGAGAGAGAAAGTCCAAGACCCTGGACCTCTGAGAAGAGACATGAATGAAGGCAGGAAGGGTGAGAAACAGAATAAAGAAGAAAAGCAATGGTGTCAGTTCTCCAGTTTGACCAGCAGGTGGCACTAAAACACATCGATTCTCCAAAACCAGAACCAGAACTGAGCCAAACGGACTTAAAGCGGCACATCTGTTTGTTTAGATAATAAATATAAAGAATAAAGTCATGGAATAATCATCATCTGATTTTGGAATCTGAAACCATGGAGTATTTATGACTGTCCCTTTTTTAGAAACACTTAATCAATACGCTGCCAATAACGTGGATCGATTAATAAATAGTTTTTCTTCTCATTTATATTCATTTTATGATGGAAAGTCAAACAATAACATGCAAAGTGACAAGAAAGAGACTAAATTAGCACAAACAGACTAAAACAACCAAGAAAAGGTGTAAAAATGACGAGTCAAAAAATGACGACGAGAAGAAGAAAACAAAGTGACTACAAGGAGATCAAACGAGGCTAAAGACACACAAAACAAACAAAAAATAACACAAGACAACGACAAAAAAGCAGAAAATGAGTAAAAACAGACAAAAATGACAAAATTATCTTAAATAAACACAAAACAAACACAAAGAGATGCACAACAAACAAAAGCTGAACCACAGAAAAACTAAAAGTGACGACGTAAAGAAACACAAGGATCAGAAAAAGACTCGAAACAATCAGAAAGGGACAAAATTAGGTTGAAAAGACAAAAAAATGAAGTAAGACAACTACAGAGACACAAAATGATCACAAGAAGATGAGAAAGGGACTTTAAAGAGACTAAATGAGTGCTCTGAATGGTCGGGGCCTTCCAGACGTCCTGATTGGCTGTGCAGTCCGTGGGGGCTCATTAATATTCATGAGGCAGCAGCACTGCGTCTCACCATACTCCTGCCTTTGTCCCTCAAGCGCCGCCGAGAGCTGTCCTCTGATTGGTCGAGGCCTGGGCTCTGTGGGCGGGGCCGAGCTAGTCCGGGACATGCTGCAGAGAGAGAACCAGAGGTTACCATCGATCAGACTGGGTTCTACTGCGGCGACATGCAGCTGCAGTGCTGCATGCACAACCCTGCAGCGCTGCAGTCTGCTGCCTTCAGTCAGTTCTACGGAGAACATCAGAAAACAAACACAATGTTGGAAATCTGATCATCACATCCACAGTGTGTTGCAGAAGGTGGCTGGAACATATTATGACAAGAATGAGCAAAATGGTGACAAAGAGGCACAAAACAACCACAAAAAAACATAGAAAATGAACATAAAGAGCCAAAACGACCACGAAAAGATGAAAAACCACTATGGAGAAACACAAAATGGAGACACACAGAGACACAAAGGGATGGTAAAAACACAAAAAACTAACACAAAGAGACAAAATTACTCCAGAAAGATGCAAAACAACCAAATGAGACACAAAACAACCTCCAAAACGTCACGGAAAATGAGCACAAACAGACCAAACGACCACAAACACAAAATGGACACAAACAGACACACAAGAACGAGAAAAATATGCTAAATGGTGACAAAAAGGCATAAAACGATCACAAAGAAACAAAGAAAATGAATAAAAACAGACAAAACAACCACAAAAACACACAACAGAACCACAGACAACCACAAAATGGCCACAAAGAAACAAACAATAAAAACACACGGAGCTAACACAAACAGTCAAATCACCCAAAAAGAAGCAAAACAACCACAGACAAACACAAAATGACCACAGAGATATTAAAGTACTACAAAAGCATGGTAAAAGACCACAAAGAGACACAAAATTATGAGAAAAAAGGTCAAAAATGATGACGAGATACAAAACAACCACAAAGAAACATAGAAAATGGACAAAAATAGACAAAATTACCACAGAAAGATGAAAAAACCACCATGAAGAAACACAAGACAACCAGAAAGTTACAAAACAACCACAAAGAGACATAAAATGACGACAAAGAAACACACAACAACCACAAAGAGGCAGAAAATGACTACAAAGTGACTCAAAATGACCACAGAGACACAAAACAACCACAAAAAGGGACAAAAAAAACCACAAAGAGGCACAAAACAACCGCAAACCAACCACAAAGAGACACAAAATAACCACAAAGACACACAGAACAACCACAGAGACACAAAACAACCACAAAGAGACACAAAACAGCCACAAAGAGGCACAAAACAACCGCAAAACAACCACAAAGAGACACAAAACATCCACAAAGAGACAAAAGCAACCACCAAAAAATAGAAAAAGAGAGAAAACAACTACAAACAACCACAGAATGTCCTCAAAGTGACACAAAACAATGAGAAAATTATGCAAAATGGTGACAAGGAGGCACAAAACAGCCACAAAGAAACATTGAAAATGAACAAAAAGATGCAAAATGACACAAAATAAGCACGGAGACAAAAAACACACACAAAAAGCTGCTAAACGGCCACAAAAGGACACAAAACCATAATAAAAAGAGCCATAACAGCCACAAAAAAAGCAAAAAACAGACACAAAATCTAAACAAATCACTCAAAACTAAAACAGAAACACAAAATATGATGAACAAAAATACACGAAATGACCACAGAATACTGTTAACACTTCCAATGTTTAGTCACTTTTTTGGTCATACATTTTGGGGTTCATGAGAAATCTCCCAACCAGAAATGTTTCGTCGGATATTCCTGCTTTAAACCTTGTAGCAAAAGATAGTTTTTACTTATTGCTCTGACAGGATCGGTCAGATTAGGTAAATTTTTGATGCTCACCTCGCAGGTCATCGGCGCTTCCTGCTCGTTTCTTCCCGGCGATGAAGCGTAGACCCTGCCGGGGCTTCTGGGTAGTGTAGTGAACAGACCACCTGCTTTCACCATCTCCTGCAGCACAAAGAAGAAGAAGAGTTCGTGAATCCATCCAGCAGCAGCCTCGGCACTCCTCAAGGTTACCTCTACAGGGCCTTTATTGTGAAGGAGACAGGCATCTCATTAACACACAGCATTCTGACTCTAGATCATTTGCCCCTTAGACGTCACCTCGCTGCAGGTAGCTATACTCAGAAATACTCACAATACTCTCAAATTCATACACTTTTACTTCATCTTCTGCAAAAACTTTAACAAAGCAACAACAAAAACACATTGTATTTGCTTTTAAGTTCATCACACACAAACAAATACCAGCTACAGAGACTAGAACTGGACTCCAGGAGGTTCCTGGGATCCTCAAGGGGTACCACAGGTCCTTGAAGAGGCTCGGGTGGTCCTTCAGGTGCTTGATCACGTGTCAGACATGTCTGATGAGGCATGAGGTGGTTCTTGAGAAGAACCTGAGGTCCTTAGAGAGATTGAAACCATCCTTGAGAGTGTACGAGTGCTGCTTGAACAGGTTCCTAAAGCCCTGATTTGGTCTTGAGCAGGTACCACAGGCTCCTAAAGAGGTTAAAACGAACCTTAAGGGTCCACATACAGGGTTAGAGATCAAAGATGAGGCTTTAAGTGGTTCTTTAGAAAAACCTGAGGTCCTTGAAGAGGTTCTACAAGTACAAGATATTTCTACGGATTATCAAGAAGGTCTAATAGATCTTTGAGAAGCCACAGTTAGTCCTTCACCAGGTACCAGAAGTTCTTAAAGAGCCTAAAATGGTTCTAGAGCTCATTCTGGGTCAGCAAAGGATATACATCACAATATGATATACAAAGGTCTTGAGGAAGGTCCTGGGGTCCATGAAGGACTTCCAGGAGCCAAAGAAAAGATACCACAAGACCTTGAATAGGTCCTTAAAATGTAGATCCTTAAGGAGTCCATGCAGAGTCTTGAGGTGGTTCTGATTCTTTGAGCCTGAAATGATCCTCAAGGACTGGAAAGTTTTCAGGAAACCACCAAAAAGGTATAGTAGGTCCTTGACAAGCCTCATTATGTCCTTGAGCAGGTACTGCAGGTTTATAGTTTGTGACACGGTTCTAAAGAAGGTGGCACAAAGCCTTAAAGAAGCTGAGATGATCCTTCATGTTGTGAAACCACAGTTTGTCCTTCACCAGGCACTACAAGTTCCTGAAGAGCCTAAAATGGTTCTAGAGGAGGTTCTGGGGTCACAAGCAAGAAGATACTGAATTCCATAAAGGAATTCTAGGGGCCATGGTACCACAGGTCCTGAAAACATGCTGAGATGATCCTTAAGGTATCTGAAACACTGTCAAAAATCAGTGATGGAGCCAAGGAGAAGGTAACACAAGTTTCTGAACAGGAGTCCCCAAAGAGCTTCTGGAGGTCCTTGAGAACTGTACATGTCCTTGAGGAGTCCTTTCAGAGTCTTGAGGTGATTTTTTGAGTACTTTTCACTGAAATGGCACTTGTAGAAGTGTCAAAGTTATCTAAATATTCTCTGTAATCATCAGTAGCATGAAATAGATGTTTGAGAAGCTGTAGTTTGTCCTTGAGGAGGTTACTTTGACGTCACTTTGGTGACGTCTAAAAATTAGATGAAAGTTTTGTAGAAATCATCAAGCAGGTATAAAAAACCTTTGAGATGCCTCCATTTGTCTGTCAGCAGGTAATATGAGTTCTTAAAGAGGTTTAGATGGTTCTGTAGGAGGTTCTGAAATCACACAGCTTCTCAGTTAAGGTCTTGAAGTTCTTTAAGGAATTCTGGGTCATGAAGAAGGTACCTCAAGTTGTTAAGTATGCAGTAAGTGTCGATCAGAAGTTTTGAAGGACCTTTAAGAACAGGTACATGTCCTTAAAGAGTCCTTGAGGTGAATCCAGGGGGCATTGAGAAGCTTGAAGTTGTCCTTGAGCAGATACTGAAGGTCCTTAAAGAGGCCAAAATGGTCCTTCAATGGTTCTAGGGCCACAGTGAAATACAAGAACCTTTGAAATGGCTCCAGGAGACCTTGAAGGGGTTCTAGAACCATGAAGGCGGTACCACATGTCCTTTGACATGTCCAAAGAGTGTTCCTTGGTTTCCAGGGACCATTCAGAAGGTAGAAAAGTCAGAAGCCTAAATTGATATTTAAGAGATTCTGGGCATTACAAAGACATGTCAAGGTCCTTGAGGGAAGTCTTGAAGTCCCCTTAAGAAGTCCAGTGGGCACTGAGAAGTTACCACAGATCCTTCAGTGTTTCCCAGGAGTGTTTGAGAAGAAAAGGAGATCCTTAGGGGTATTTGAGGAGATTCAAGGGGCCTCTGAAGAGATTCCAAGGGTCCTTGAGAAGGTTCTGAGAGGTAGAAAGCTCTTGAATTGGGTCTTGGAGTCCATGGAGACTCCAGGGGTCCTGAAAGAGATTCCAGGGGTTGCCAAGGACATTTTTTGGGTCCTTGAAGAGATTCCAGGTATCCTTGAGAATATTCCTGGTCTCGTGAAGAAATTCCAGGGGTCTTTGAGAAGTAACAGGGTTCACAGAAAAGCTTAAATGGTACCTGAGGAAGTTTTGAGAGTCTTGAAGAGGATGCCAGAGTCCTTAAGGAGACCCCAGGGGTCCTTGAGGAGATTTCAGCCATCCTTGAGAAGTGATGTTTCCTTAGAGAAGCTTAAATGGTTCTTAAGGAGGCTGTGAGACTTATGAAGCCTTGAAGAGGGTCCTGGTGTCCAAAGGAAGATTCCAGGAGTCCTTGACTGGTAATGGGTTCCTTAATTGGGCTTAAATGGTACCTTTGGAGGTTGTGGGAGTCTCGAAAATGGTGCCAGGGTCCTTAAGGAGACTCCAGAGGTCCTTAAATAGGTTCCAGGGTGCTTGAGCATGTGCCAGAGGTACCGTTAGTGCTCTGCAGGTGTTCCAGGGTTTTGGAGGGTCCTGGAGTCCTTGAGGAGGGTCCTTGAAAGCATGTTGCCATGGTAACATGCAGTGAACAACAGGATGGCTCTCATACAGGTAACCGCGGCGACCTGAACAGCGAAACATGCAGCTGACGGCCAATCACAGAGCGGCAGACAATGAGGTCATCTGTGGGTTTTAGACTCACCGCGACTCTGGCTGAGGAGTCTGAGGACGGACTTGATGGCTGCTCCGATCAGAACCATGACGATGCTGCTCAGACCCACAGCAGACCCACAACAGACACACAACAGACCCACAACCGACACACAACAGACACACAGCAGACCCACAGTCCTGCCGCTGCAGCAGACAGCAGCAGTAATGCAGCTCGACTCTCTGCAACGCTGCTGCTGCTGCTGCTGCTGCTCTCCTCCCACTGCTCTCTCTCTGCTCTCTGACGGTGTCGCTCGCCCCCCCTCCATCCTCCTCCTTAAATCTACACACACACACACACACACACACACACACACACACACACACACACACACACACACACACACACACACACACACTATGTTGGCATCCTGCCAGCACACGTGTGTCCTTCGTGTGTGTCTTCAGGTGATGAAGGTGACACAAAAAACACTGAATGAACACACACTGTGTCTGTATAAGTGTGTGTGTCCACTCTTCATCTACACGTTTCTGTATTTCTGAGGACTAAACCAACGACAGGTTTAACTCCATGAAAATAACATTCAGCAGAGTTACACATGACAATTTGTCTCTTTGTGGTCATTTTGTGTCTCTTTGCGGTCATTTTGTGTTCTTTGCGGTCATTTTGTGTATCTTTGCGGTCATTTTGTGTCTCTTTGCGGTCATTTTGTGTATCTTTGCGGTCATTTTGTGTATCTTTGCGGTCATTTTATGTCTCTTTGTGGTTGTTTTTGTGTCTCTTTGTGGTTGTTTTATGTCTCTTTGTGGTCAATTTGTGTCTCTTTGCGGTCATTTTGTGTATCTTTGTGGTCATTTTGGGTCTCTTTGCAGTCATTTTGTGTCTCTGCGGTCATTTCGTGTATCTTTGCGGTCATTTTGTGTCTCTTTCCCATCATTTTGTGTATCTTTGCAGTCATTTTGTGTCTCTTTGTCGTCATTTTGTGTCTCTTTGCCGTCATTTTGTGTGTCTTTGCGGTCATTTTGTGTCTCTGCGGTCATTTTGTGTCTCTTTGCCGTCATTTTGTGTCTCTTTGCGGTCATTTTGTGTCTCTGCGGTCATTTCGTGTATCTTTGCGGTCATTTTGTGTCTCTTTGCTGTCATTTTGTGTATCTTTGCGGTCATTTTGTGTCTCATTTTGTCTCTTTGCGGTCATTTTGTGTCTTTTTGAGGTAATTTTGTGTCGCTTTGCGGTCATTTTGTGTATCTTTGCGGTCGTTTTGTGTCTCTTTGTGGTCATTTTGTGCCTCTTTGTGGTGGTTTTGTGCCTCTTTGTGGTCGTTTTGTATCTTTTTGTGGTTGCTTTGTATCTCTTTGTGGTGGTTTTGTGCCTCTTTGTGGTCGTTCCATATCTAAATGAGGGTCTGGATCGTGGCCTTGGATCTCCTGAATGTAGAACGCTGATAGTTGATGGAGGTGACATGTGACCTTCATGGTGAAAGTGAAAGTGAAAGTGTGTCGACTATGTGGGCCAGTGGAGCAGCTAATTACCATCAGTCTGACTGCCTCCACCTTACAACGCTCATAATTAGCTCCAGTAATTAGACAGAAAGTAGGCCATCATTATTTCATGCTGTTATCCACACAGGAGGAGCGGCTAACGGAGGCTAACGGAAGCTAATGGGGGCTAACAGACCACTCCAGGTGTGCTTCACCTGGCCAACATTTAGCTGCAGGTGACAGGTGAAGCCAATAGGTAGCAGCTGCTGCCACTCCAAAGCCTGTTCATCTGCTAATGCAGGAATTAGCCATTAGCCTAGCGTATGGAGCGGCTGCTAATCCTTGCGCACACACACACACACACACACACACACACACACACACACACACACACACACACACACACACACACACACACAGGAGATTATGCTAATTAAGACAGACTGAGGAGAGCTGCTGTGTTTCTGTTTAGTCTCTGATCAGACAATAACATCACTGATCGATGACACCAAACTGAGCCAAAACCACCACGTCCGGACCAAAACCACCACATATGGCACCAGAACCACCACATCTGGCACCAGAACCACTCCTTCTGGCATCAGAACCACCAGATCTGGCATCAGAATCACCACATCTGGCACCAGCACCCTCACATCTGGCACCAGAACCACCACATCTGGCACCAGCACCACTCCTTCTGGCATCACAACCACTCCTTCTGGCATCAGAACCACCCGATCTGGCACCAGAACCACCAGATCTGGCACCAGAACCACCACATCTGGCATCAGAACCATCACATCTGGCATCAGAATCAGCACATCTGGCACCAGCACCACCACATCTGGCATCAGAACCACTCCTTCTGGCATCAGAATCACCACATCTGGCACCAGCACCCTCACATCTGGCACCAGAACCACCACATCTGGCACCAGCACCACTCCTTCTGGCATCAGAACCACTCCTTCTGGCATCAGAACCACCCGATCTGGCACCAGAACCACCACATCTGGCATCAGAACCACCACATCTGGCACCAGAAACACTCCTTCTGGCATCAGAACCACCACATCTGGCATCAGAACCACCAGTCCTTCTGGCATCAGAACCACCACATCTGGCATCAGACCCAACACATCTGGCACCAGAAACACTCCTTCTGGCATCAGAACCACCACATCTGGCATCAGAACCACCAGATCTGGCATCAGACCCACCACATCTGGCATCAGAACCACCACATCTGGCATCAGAACCACCACATCTGGCTCTGTTCATGACTCAACTCATATCAAATCAAATTCTTGATATCTGTCACCATGTGGGACTGAACTGAGCCAAAACTTTAATATCTGGCATCAGAACCATCATAACATTTGGCACCAACACCAAATCTGGCACCGAAATCCAGACATCTGGCACCAAAATTACAATGTTTGGCACCAACACCATACACACGTGGACAAAATTGTTGGTACCCCTCAGTTAAAGAAGGAAAAACGCACAATTCTCACTGAAATCACTTGAAACTCACAAAAGTAACAATAAATAAAAATTTATTGAAAATTAAATAATCAAAAACAGCCATTACTTTTGAATTGTTGATTAACATAATTATTTAAAAAACAAACTAATGAAACAGGCCTGGACAAAAATGATGGTACCTCTATAAAAGATTGAAAACTATTTGACCAGAGTGACATGATTAACTCAGGTGTGTCATTTAATTGACATCACAGGTGTTTCCAAACTCATAATCAGTCAGTCTGCCTATTTAAAGGGAGACAAGTAGTCACCCTGCTGTTTGGTGAAAAGGTGTGTACCACACTGAACATGGACAACAGAAAGCGAAGGAGAGAATTGTCCCAGGACATCCGAAAAAAATTATAGACAAACATCTTAAAGGTAAAGGCTATAAGACCATCTCTAAACAGTTTGAAGTTCCTGTGACAACAGTGGCTCATATTATTCAGAAGTTCAAGACCCACGGGACAGTAGCCAACCTCCCTGGACGTGGCCGCAAGAGGAAAATTGATGACAAATTGAAGAGACGGATCGTTGGAATTGTATCCAAAGAGCCCAGAGCAACCTCCAAAGAAATTAAAGGTGAACTCCAAGGCCAAGGTACATCAGTGTCAGATCGCACCATTCGTCGTTGTTTGAGCCAAAGTGGACTTCATGGGAGACGACCAAGGAGGACACCACTGCTGAAAAAAACTCATAAAAAAGCCAGACTGGAATTTGCAAAAATGCATGTTGACAAGCCACAAAGCTTCTGGGAGAATGTCCTTTGGACAGATGAGACCAAACTGGAGCTTTTTGGTAAGGCACATCAACTCTATGTTCATAGACTCAAAAACCAAGCATACGAAGAAAAGAACACTGTCCCTACGGTGAAACATGGAGGAGGCTCAGTAATGTTTTGGGGCTGCTTTGCTGCATCTGGCACAGGGTGTCTTGAAAGTGTGCAAGGTACGATGACATCTGAAGACTATCAAGGCATTCTGGAGAGAAATGTGCTGCCTAGTGTCAGAAAGCTTGGTCTCAGTCGCAGGTCATGGGTCTTCCAACAGGACAACGATCCAAAACACACAGCCAAAAACACCCAAGAATGGCTGAGAGAAAAGCGTTGGACTATTCTAAAGTGGCCTTCTATGAGCCCAGATCTGAATCCCATTGAACATATGTGGAAGGAGCTGAAACATGCCATTTGGAGAAGACACCCATCAAACCTGAGACAACTGGAGCTGTTTGCTCATGAGGAGTGGGCCAAAATACCTGTTGACAGCTGCAGAATGCTCATTGACAAATACAGAAATCGTTTAATTGCAGTGATTGCCTCAAAAGGTTGTGCAACAAAATATTAAGTTATGGGTACCATCATTTTTGTCCAGCCCTATTTCATTAGTTTGTTTTTTTAAATAATTATGTTAATCAACAATTCAAAAGTGATGGCTGATTTTGATTATTTAATTTTCAATAAATTTTTATTTATTGTAACTTTTGTGAGTTTCAAGTGATTTCAGTGAGAATTGTGGGTTTTTCCTTCTTTAACTGAGGGGTACCAACAATTTTGTCCACGTGTGTATATGGCATCATCTAGAACCTAACTAAGTCAAAACTTTAATATCTTTAATACAGACTTCTGGTCATCCTCCCAGAAGTCTGTACACATTGTGGAACTAACTGTACCATGGGAGGCAGCAGTTGGTGAAGCATATGCTACGTCTACAACCAAGCTTCTGAAGGGAATGGGAGTGTGAGGACAGGCCTTCCGACGAGCTGTCAAGTCCATATCAGAGGCTGCCGAACGAAGCAGCAGATGGATATGGATCAAGAGAAAGGACAACAATTGGGCTGCGAAGTGACCATCCAGGGGTAACTGAGGAGGGGGGCACATCTGGGACGCTGGGTGTCGCCGTTAAGCCCTTTGGAGGTGTCGTGGGCTTAAATTAAAGAAACGCCAGTCAAGAGGGGTGCCCACCTGAAGACCACAGTGAAGTGTTTACCCCTGGATGGTCCCTTTGCACCCCTACTCCCCCTACTCAATACCAAGTGCTGATTAATCTAAGGGATTGTACCATCTAGTCCTATGAGCTCAACTGATAAACTTGCACCAAAATCCAGATATCTGGCACCCTCTTGGGCTAAACTGAGCTAAAACATTGACATCTGTCACCAACCAGAACCAAACTGAGTTAAAATGTTGATATTTGCCACAAAAACAACAACATTTGGCAGCAACACCAAACCTGGCACTAAAACCATGACATATGGTGCCTGTACCATGACATCTGTCACCATCTTGGACCCAGCTAAGCCAACACCTTAACATCTGGGACCAAAACCAGGACATCTGGCACCAAGACCAAACCAAAGCATTGCTATTTGGCACTTAAATCACAATATTTGGCACCAACACCATATATGACACCATCTAGGACTAAACTAAGCCAAAACTGCAGTATTTGGCACGAAAACCAGGACATTTACCATGACATCTGGCACCATCACCATCTCGGGCCAAATTGAGCTAAAACCTTGATATATGGCACAAAAACCAGGACAACTGTCACCATCTAGGACCAAATGGAGCCAACACGGTGACTTCTGGCACCATTGAGGACCAAGCTAGGCCAAAACTTTAAGATCTGGCACCAAAACAACAACATTTGGCACCAACATCCTATCTGGCACCAAAATCAGGACATATGGTGCCTGTACCATGACATCTGTCACCATTCCGGACCAAACTGAGCCAAAGCTTCATTGTCTGACACCAAAATCCAGATAATTGGCACCATCTCGGGCCAAACTGAGTTAAAACCCTGACATTTGGCACCATCTCGGGCTGAACTGAGCTAAAACCTTGATATCTGTCACCAAAACGACAACATTTGGCACCAACACCATGACATCTGGCACCATCTGGGACCAAACTAAGCCAAAGTTTTAATATCTGGTGCCAAAATGTAGATGTGTCCAACAAGGACCAAACTGAGTCAAAATCCTGACAACTGGTACCAACACCATATCTGGCACAAGAACCAGGACATATAGTGCCTATGCCAGGACATCTGGCACCATCTAGGACCAAGCTTAGTCAAATATCTCAATAACTGGTTATTAACACAACAGACTTGTAACCATTAAGGATCTGTCTTACCTGCCTGTGTCATTTATGACATTTTGTTATGTTGTCTCTATTGTGTACTATCTTCTAAATGTGTATTAATTACCTTATTTTTCTATAGATTATTCTGGTCTTATGAAATGTACTCACAGTTTTACTATATGCTTTTAATGTATTGTGTTATTGTAAACTTTGAACTGTATGTTTTATCATTTGACATGTTTTGTTTGTTTTTTAGGATGACTATTTTACATCTGTCCAGGGACTACGGATGAAAAATAGCCTTTTGGCTAATTCTGGTGCATTGACAGAAATGTTCACTAATGTACACTGTCCCTGTCAACTAAATAAATAAATGAAATGAAATGAAACGCTTTAATATCTGGCACCAAAATCTAGATAATTGTCACCATCTTGGGCCAAACTGAACTAAAACCTTGACATCTGGCGCCAAAACTCCAACATTTGGCACCAACACCATATATGGCACCGTCTAGGACCAAACTGGGTCAAAACCCTGACAGCTGGCACCAGAACCAGGACATCTGGGACCAAACCCTGGACCATAGAACATATGGCCCAGCCAGACCACCTATTCTGGACCAAACCTGGCCAATCAGCAGCAGATTATTCTCGTGAAGGTTCTACTAGAAACCGTTCAACTACCCAAAATTCCTAGCAGTACCTCTCAGCAGAAGGGGCGTGGTCTGCCGGGCCTCCTGTCCGGAGCTCTGCCCTCGTTGACGTTTGAAGCAGAAGAAGCCGGTGCGGTGCCGCCTGCTGGGTCGGTAGTGGTACTGTGGCGGTACTTCTGGTTCCCTGAAGCCCGGCGGGATGCTGAGCGGGGACGGGACCGGAAGGGCGTACCCGGGGCGAGGCTCTGGTGTCGGGGGGCAAGAGCTGGTCCGGCGCGCTGACCGAGGACGGGGCAGGAGGGGCGCTGCAGCTGGAGGGGCGGCGGCGGAGGCGGAGGCGGCTTCCCATGAGCCTCTGAGGCCAGGAACAGCTTCCCATGAGTCTCTGGGGCAAAGGATGGGTGGACGTGGGGCCGCGGGGGCAGGTGCTGGGGGCGATACCAGGAGCTGTTGGACTGCAAATGCGGTGGAAGGGGCTTCCTGTCCCCCCAGATGGCGTCGTGGTGCTGGTGGATTTTGGCGCTGAGGAGGCGCCGCCGCAGACTGCCCTCTGTCTTCGGCTGCAGAGCAGCCATCTTACGTGGGAGGAGCTCATCGCGCTCGTCGTCGGGACTCGTGTTCCAGCAGCGAGACGCCACGCCAGGCCCCACCCCTCACCGCCCAGACACTCCACATACGAAATCATCCTGTCCTGAGAGCTGATTGGCTGGGAGATGATCTGCTACTTTCTCCTTTGTATCGTCATCTTTCACAATAAAACCCTTGGAAGATTTCTAACTTTTCTCATTTTCTTTCCCTTCACAATAAAAGTTCGAATAGTGTTAAATCTTTGCTGGTCACTCAAAAAAAACTCACTTCACAATAAAAGCCCAGACTTTTCAAAATAAATGTTTGGAGAGACTTTAGTTATACTGTCCTTTAGAGGAAATGACGTTTTTTCACTTCAAAATAAAATAAACTTGATAAAATCCCCAAAAGGCAAGGTTCTCGGAATGAAACATCCAAAATATCAGACTTTCACAATAAAACATCCAAATTGTCAGACTTTCACAATAAAACATCCAAAATGTCAGGCTTTCACAAAATTATCCCATGAAGGTCAGTTTTTCACATTAAATCCTCATACAGTCACAATAATAAAAATCCAAAATGTCAGAATTTCACAATAAAACTGCTCCAAACATCAGACCTTCACAAAAAAAATCCCTCAAAACATCAGAATCTCCCAATAACATCCCTAAAGGTCAGATTTTCAAAATAAAATTCCCAAAATGTCAGTCTTTTACAACAATGGTCCCTGAAAGATCAGATTTTCCCAATAAAATGTTTACACTTTCACATTAAAATGCCGAAAAAGCATCAGACATTTTGCCCCAAAAGGTCAGACTTTTAAAATTAAATCCCAAAAATGTCAAGACTTTCACAACATATCTGCAAAAGATCAAACTCTTGCAGTAAAACTCCAAAAATGTCTGACTTGTATAAAATAAAAACACTTCCTGTGTCTCCTTCTCAGACGTCCTTCAGAGGAACTCCACAAAAAGACATTTTTCTAAACTTCTGGAGACATTTTGCACCTTTGTGGTCCTTCACAAACCAACCTCACACATCTTCACCCAAAGCTCCAAACATTTCACAATAAAAGAACCTCCACATGGCATAAAAGACTCCACGAAGCCAGATTCCTGCTGCTCCCCTTTCTCCACATTAAAACAGTAAACTGATCCAGACCCGGAGCTGCTCCTGGTTGAGGATGTTTCTGTGGCGCTGCGTCTCCTCTGTGGGATTCTAATCTACGGGATTATCCAGGTCTGCAGATGGCAGGTATTTACACCACATGCTGCCTCCCACTCTGTCAGGAGGAGGATTCTAACTACAGAAGGTCGCAGCTTAATTAAACTTCACCTGAACAGCTGCTCACATTCTGCTGCTGGAAACAAACCAGGTAGCAGCCGACAGGTGGATTCATACGCCACTGAAAATAGACCCCAGGAAACACACCGCTACTTCCCGTTTAGGTGATAAATTCAACATTCTAAAAAGTTTATGAGAAAGAAGTCACCAGAGGCTACAAGAAGACACAAAACAACCACAAAGAGACAAAACAACCACAAAGACACAAAACAACCACAATGAGGCACAAAACAACCACAAAGAGACACAAAGTGACCACAAAGAGACACAAAACAACCAAAATGAGAAACAAAACAACCACAAAGAGACACAAAACAACCACAAATAGACACAAAACCACCACAGAGACACAAAATGACCACAAAGAGACACAAAGCGACCACAAAGAGACACAAAACGACCAAAATGAGAAACAAAACAACCACAAAGAGACACAAAACAACCACAAATAGACACAAAACCACCACAGAGACACAAAATGACCACATAGAGACACAAAGCGACCACAAAGAGACACAAAACGACCACAGAGACACAAAACGATCACAGAGACACAAAACAACCACAAATAGACACAAAACCATCACAGAGACACAAAACAACCACAAATAGACACAAAACCATCACAGAGACACAAAATGACCACAAAGAGACACAAAGCGACCACAAAGAGACACAAAACGACCACAGAGACACAAAACGATCACAGAGACACAAAACAACCACAAATAGACACAAAACCATCACAGAGACACAAAACAACCACAAATAGACACAAAACCATCACAGAGACACAAAATGACCACAAAGAGACACAAAGCGACCACAAAGAGACACAAAACGACCACAGAGACACAAAACGATCACAGAGACACAAAACAACCACAAATAGACACAAAACCACCACAGAGACACAAAATGACCACATAGAGACACAAAGCGACCACAAAGAGACACAAAACGACCAAAATGAGAAACAAAACGACCAAAATGAGAAACAAAACAACCACAAATAGACACAAAACCACCACAAAGAGACACTAAACAACCACAAACATTTAGCTGATCCTGACAGATTGCTGCTGGTTTAAAGGACTTTATGTTTTTAAACTCGATGTTTCCTTTTTTGATCCAGCTGTAATTATTGGATTCATTAAGCTTCTAACAGTGAGACTAATCACAATTAAATATTTCAGTCATTGCCCAGCACTAGGAGCAGTAACCATAGCAACGGCTGCATGAAGAGACGGCAACAGCTGTAATCTGAAAACACTGCATCAGGACGACACACACACACACACACACACACACACACACACACACACACACACACACACACACACACACACACACACACACACACACACAGAGAACGTAGAACGTCTGCATGAATTCTCTCACCTTTTACATACAGCATGCTGCCCTCGCTCGCCCACTGTCCATCGACATGTTTGTGTGTCTGTTGTGAGTCTGTTGTGTGTCTGTTGTGAGTCCACAGACTGAAGTAACTCCAGATTCCTCTCTGGGTCTCCCCTCCCTCTCTCATCTCAGACCAATCCTCATTTATCCTTCCCCTCGGCTTGGCATTGTTGTGCGTCTCTTTGTGGCTGTTTTGTGTCTCTGTGTGGCCGTTTTGTGTCTCTTTGTGGCCGTTTTGTGTCTCTTTGTGGCCGTTTTGTGTCTCTTTGTGGCTGTTTTGTGTCTCTTTGTGGTTGTTTTGTGTCTCTGTGTGGCTGTTTTGTGTCTCTGTGGTTGTTTTGTGCCTCTGTGTGGCTGTTTTGTGTCTCTGTGGTTGTTTTGTGTCTCTTTGTGGTTGTTTGTTGTATTTTCTATCTTTGGATGCTGTGATGGAACACCGGCTTCAGCAGGGGATGATGGGAGATGTAGTTTGGCATCTCCTCAGCAGGTATTTGTCTCTGCAGACAGAAATAGCTTCATTAATCACCTCAGTGTCACCCAGTTTCTGAGCCGCACACAATCTCCTCATCTGACCGACAACCCAGCAGTGTGAGGAAAACAACCAGACAGCAGAGAGAACGTCTAAAACCTGTCACCATTCAGTAGTGGTTTAGTAGCTGTGTTTATAGACGTCAACAGGAGCTGGATCAGGAAGTTTACTCGTATAACTATGATGATCAGTGGTCTAGTCGTTAGCCCTTTGGCCTTGCAGCAAGAAGATCCCCGGTTCAAATCCCAGGGTGGGCCTGGGATCTTTCTGCATGGAGTTTGCATGTTCTCCCTGTGCATGCGTGGGTTTTCTCCGGGTTCTCCGGCTTCCTCCCACAGTCCACAAACATGCTGAGGTTAATTGGTTACTCTAAATTGTCCATAGGTGTGAATGTGAGTGTGATTGTTTGTCTGGATGGACTATGATGACATGGAGCTCCCTGGTGGTCACTGAGGAAAACACACACTGATTCACACAAACTAACACATGCTGATAAACAATTAATGAACACAAAGTAAAACACACAACAAAACTAATCCAGCAGTCTGAAGAAAAAAAACAGTCATTTTGCTTGTTTTTGTTGACATTTTCTGAATGTTTGTGGTTGTTTTATGTCTCTTTGTTGTCATTTTTGGATTTTTGTGGTGTTTTTGTCTTTTCCTGGTCATTTTGTCTCTTTTGTGCTTGTTTTGTTTGTTTTTATAATGAGTTTGTGTCTGCTTGTGGTCATTTGTGTGTTTTTGTGATATTTTATCGTCATTTTGTGTTTTTGTTGACATTTTCGGAGTCTTTGTGGTTGTTTTGTATTAGTTTACGTGTTTGTGGGGTGGTTTTGTGTTTTTTTCTGGTCATTTTGTGTCTTTTGTGGTAATCCTGTGGTTGTTTTGTTTTTTTGAATGTTTGGTTTGTGTCTTTGCGGTAATTTTGTGTCTGTTTTGTGTTGTTGTGGTGTTTTTGTCTTTTCCTGGTCATTTTTGTCTCTTTTGTGCTTGTTTTTTTATGGTCGGTTTGTGTCTTTTGTGGTTATTTGGTGTGTTTTATGATCATGTTGTGGTCATTTTGTGTGTTTTTCTTGTGGTTTTGTGTCTCTGTGGCCAGTTTGTGTGTTTTGTGGTTGTTTAGTCTTATTTGTGGTCATTATGCTCGTTTTCGTGGTCTTTCTGTATTTCTGTGGTTGTTTTGTGTCTTATTGTGTTTTTCAGATATTTTTCGGGCTGGATGTTGGCTGGTAGATATCTGGGTCATGGATCTGCTCTGCTTCTGACAGAAACTATTTCATTGTTGAAAATTAAGGCAGACAGGAAGTGAATTAAATTAATATATTAAATATTTACAGTTCTGTTTGTTTCATCTTTTCGTTTCGCTCCGAATAACACAAAGAAACCGCTGAAAACTAAGTGAACCTGAAATCTCGCGATAAAAAAAGACCGGGCGAGAACAGAATAACGACTGTGATTGGTCTGTGGCGGGAGGCTGCAGCGAGCTGACTGGCTGTGCTGGAGGAAAACACGGAAGTCAGCGTGTGTCTGTAGTTCGGTGGAGGCTGTTCGGTGTGGTCAGTCCTAACATGGAGCTTTAAACCGGGTCACATTCCTCCGCCGGAGCCGCCGCTGAGGTCCGCAGGTCCGGGAGCTCCGGGACGGATCAGTCCAGCCGGTAGGAGGCGGAACCGGAGCATTACACCTGCGGCTATTAGCCCTTTAGCCTGTTAGCTGCGGTCCGTTACTGCATCTGAGCAGGTTTGTAACGACCGAAACCGGTAATTTACACCTGAAATAAAAAGTTAGAGGACAGTCCGGAGTCTGTTTGTTCTTGTGTATTATTTTTAAATCAATTTAGTAAAAAACAAAACAAAACATCACGTGTCTCTTTGTGGGGGCTGCACAGTGGTGTAGCAGTTAGCCCCTTCGCCTTGCAGTAAGAAGATCCACAGTTCAAATCCCGGAGTGGGTCGGGATCTTTCTGCATGGAGTTTGCATGTTCTCCCTGTGCATGCGTGGGTTTTCTCCGGGTACTCCGGCTTCTTCCCACAGTCCAAAAACATGCTGAGGTTAATTGGTTACTCTGAATTGTCCGTAGGTGTGATTGTGTGTCTGTATATGTAGCCCTGTGACAGACTGGTGACCTGTCCAGGGTGTCCCCTGTCTTCACCCGAGTCAGCTGGGATAGACTCCAGCACCCCCCATGACCCTAGTGAGGATAAAGCGGTGTATAGAGAATAGATGGATGGATGTCTCTTTGTGGGGTTTTTTTGTGTCTCTGTGTCTCTTTGTGGTTGCAGGAGCAGGAGGAGGAGCAGGTTGGTTGTGGTTGTACTTTTATGTTTCTTTGTGTTAGTTTTGTGCAGCAGCTGTCTCATGATGCGATTGTCTCTGTTTTTCTTCAGGATGTCGGTCTTCATACACACTCGCGGTGAGGCTGGCGGTGGCGTCGCTGCCCACCTCCAGTGCCCCCACTGTGGACACTTCTCCAGAAGCCACGCCCACCAGCTGACCCACATGGCGGCGACCCACCCCGCCTGCCTGGACTCCGTGGTGGTCGGTCGCCTCGGCAACATCCTGATGTACCAGAGCAGTGCCCGGCTGTTCCACTGCTGTGACTGCTTCTACACCAGCCGCGACTTCACCAAGCTCTACAAGCACCTGGTCACCAAGCACTGCATTCCCGAGGACGGAGGAGATGGAGGGGACGACAGGGGGAAGGATGCCGCTGACAGGAAGAGCAGCGTAGAGGTGGAGGAGGTGGAGGTGGAGGAGGAGGAAGAGGAGGCAAAGGAAGAGGTGAAGAAGGACGTGCTGATGTTCGACGGCGGCGGCTACCGCTGCCTGATCTGTGGCCGCAGGAACAAGCTGAAGGCGCTGGGCGTCAACCACGTGGTCCGCAAACACGACATCCCCAAAGCCTACGCCTCCCAGGCTGTCACACGGGACGCCGCCGCAGCCAATCAGATGCAGCTGCCAGAGGATGACGAGGTGGCTGGGCTGAGTGGCGAGCTGCTGAAGGAAGAGATGGAGGCCATGGCCAAAGTTATAAGATTCACCTCCAACCGCTTCGTCTGCCTGATCTGTGGCTGGAAGACCAAACTCAGAGGTACCAGTCTTTGTCTCTTTGTGGTTGGTTTGCGTCTTTTTGTGTCTCTTTGTCGTTGTTTTGCATATTTTTGTGTCTCTTTGTCGTTGTTTTGCGTCTTTTTCAGGTCGTTTTGTGTCTCTTTGTGTTGGCTGTATGTTTGTCTCCATTTTGTCGTTTCTTTTAGCTCTTCTTGCGACAGTTTGTTGTTGTTGTTCCTGTGGTCCTCACCGCAGTGTGCGTTTGTTTTAGGTTTCGCCATCAGTCATGTGGTGCGTTACCATGACGTTGAGCGTCCCTACGGCTGCAAGGATTGCAATCGCAGCTTCTTCCTGCCCAGCCGGCTGCAGCAGCATGTCAGGGCGTCCCACCGGCCCGGACGCTACGCCTGTCCCTTCTGCTGCTTCAGGTCCCACTTCCTGGGAGGATTCATGAGGCACTGCAGCCGCTGCAACGCCCGGGAGGAGGGGGAGGATGAAAGAGGAGCAGCAGAAACAGCAGGAGGAGGAGCAGGGGAGGAGGAGGAGGAGCACGACGACGAAGACGCCAAGCAGACCAGAGGAGCCAGGAAACGAAAGAGGACAGAGAGGCTGGTGGAGGAGGTGGAGGAGGACGATGAGGACGACGAAGACTGACGGGGGACAGCCAGGAAGTAGACCACATCCAGGAAGTAGACCACATCCAGGAGCTAAACTGAACTGTGTTTTTATTGTCAGCGATGGGACCCAAAGATTCAATTACAAACTTTTTTTAAAATAAAAACCAAACGTTCTGGCAGAGTTTGTGTCTTTGTGCATCTTTCAGTCGTTTTGTGGTGTCCTGGTCTCATTTTGTGTCTCCCTGAAGTAGTTTTGCGTGTCTGTCATCACTGATGCCGTACAGCAGCTTGAACTAGTCGGTTATAGTTTGATCGGAGGTGAAACGTCTCCTCTGTCTAAATGTCACGCGTTTGATGCTGAAACTCACCTTCATGCAGTCGACTGAGACCTCGGAGCTCCAGCAGGTGAAAGTCCGTCGGTTCTGCTGGAACCTGACAGAGATCTTAAACAAACCAACTAGATCCAGAACCTTCAACACAACAGGAAACAGAGCGTCTGCATGAACATCTGTTTATTTAGTCCAAACTTACAAAACAAACCCGCGCCATGATGCTAAGTTTAGGAAAACACTTAAACGCTGGAAGCTATATAAACCCAGAGTCCTTCCAGAAGTCCACACTCTGGTGCAACACAAAGACCACAAAACAACACAATGTTAGCCGTTGCACTTTAATGAACTAACACCACCACTAACCCACCATCGCTCACTCCGTTAGCGTCTCCGTCGTGTCTTTAAGACGTCCTCGGATCCTCTGGAAGCTACGGACGTTCTTCTGGTGGTGAACTTCAGGTTTGGAGTTGTTTCAGACCAGCAGGTTTCTTCAGATGTTCATGAGGACCAGAACTTTTGTTTTCTGTCTTTATGTGGCCACTTTGCATCTTTACAACAGTTTTAGTCACTTTGTCCATCACAGAAACCACAAAACCATAGAAGTAGTTCGACTTTAGCTTGAAGAAACCTGCTGGTCAAATGTAAACTCTTTTCCAACAATTGCAGCGCCACGTTTGTCCACCAGGGGGCGCTAACAACTGAGTCCTGATGAAAAACATATTAAATAATTGAGATAATTAATCTTTAAGCAGAAATCCCTCATGGATTTCAGCATCTGACGAGATCTTCAGGCTGTTCTTGAACAAACCGAGAATGTTTCATTAAATCACATATCTGATTAACAAACGTACAGCCCTGTGGAACATCAGCTTCATGTCAAATGATCCGAAACTGTATCAGCAGACAATCAAAAACAAACCCTATGTTTATAACTCAGGAGCCCAAGTAGAAACCCAAAGCAACCACAGACTAGAACTGGTCAAACATTGATGACATCAGTCCCCAAACGGCTCAAAATCCACCCAAGATTACTTAAAGGTTGTCCGAAACGACTCAAAACTCGTCAAAAGTGACTCAAAATCTGAACAAATCGAGTAAAAATGATCCAAAATATGAAAAAAAAGCTCGAATTTTCTACAAAAAGGCTTGAACACAGGAAGTGAAAAATCTGTGAGACTCAACAAAGATGGAAAAAGATCCAAGAAGATCAGTAGGACCCACCATAGCAGCACTAATCAGAGCTGCAGGTAGAGGAGGAGTCTGGTTCCATGAAACCACAATGAATGCATAGGCCTGACAACGAACAACAGAAGAGGGTGTGTGACGACAAGCTACTACTTTTAATTCACTTTACGGCCATTTTCTGTCTCTTACTTTACTTACTATACTACTCCACTTAGTAGTAATCTGATTACTGTGAGCTGCTACAGGTGAGAATCATTTGACATTCAAGTGTTACTGCACAGGCCTGTAGTCTGTAATCTGTGGAATGGAAATGATCTCATCACTGTTTAGATGCTAACGGACGCCATGAAGAGTGAGTCCGTCCTGAAAACACAGCGAGGTGGTCTGCAGACCTTCCACTAAACACCGTCTACCCTCCTGCTTCCTCTGAAGCCTGAGCAGTGGGCGGAGCTTCCTCTGTGTTCTATAAAACTGAAAACTGGAGCACCGCCGTCCCACAAAAACACCAAACAAAAAAGACGTTTCCTATAAAACTGCACCCCGATAGTTTGTGTCCTGGGCAGCTGGAAGGTGATTGGGTCCCTGTCCGTCCCATAATCCCCTGTTGCGGGGGTCAGAGGTCAGATGTGTCGAGGGCACCACGCCCCCTCCAGGGCGGCCATGTTGATTCCTCTCAGGTCGCCAAAGTCGTCTCCGTCTCCGTCGCAGTACTCGCCGTCATCGTCGTGGTCGTCGAACCGAGCGCTGTAGCTGGAGGACGAAGCCTTCTGCTGCAGAGACACAACCGACAGTACGACTTTAGAGGATGTAAACGTCGCAAGACCTGAAAATACAGTCTGAAATAATAGTCTCTCTGTGGTTGTTTCGCGTCTCGATTGTCGTTTCGCGTCTCGATTGTCGTTTCCCCTCTCTCTCTGGTCGTTTCGCGTCTCTCTCTGGTCGTTTTGCGTCTCTGTGGTCGTTTCGTCTCTCTCTGTGGTCGTTTCGTCTCTCTCTCTGTGGTCGTTTCGCGTCTCTCTCTGTGGTCGTTTCGTCTCTCTCTGTGGTCGTTTCGTCTCTCTCTCTGTGGTCGTTTCGCGTCTCTCTCTGTGGTCGTTTCGTCTCTCTCTCTGTGGTCGTTTCGTCTCTCTCTGTGGTCGTTTCGTCTCTCTCTCTGTGGTCGTTTCGTCTCTCTCTGTGGTCGTTTCGTCTCTCTCTCTGTGGTCGTTTCGTTTCGCTCTCTGTGGTCGTTTCGTCTCTCTCTGTGGTCGTTTCGTCTCTCTCTCTCTGGTCGTTTCGTCTCTCTCTGTGGTCGTTTCGTCTCTCTCTGTGGTCGTTTCGTCTCTCTCTCTGTGGTCGTTTCGTCTCTCTCTGTGGTCGTTTCGTCTCTCTCTCTGTGGTCGTTTTGTCTCTGTGGTCGTTTCGTCTCTCTCTCTGTGGTCGTTTCGTCTCTCTCTCTGTGGTCGTTTCGTCTCTCTCTGTGGTCGTTTCGTCTCTCTCTGTGGTCGTTTCGTCTCTCTCTGTGGTCGTTTCGTCTCTCTCTGTGGTCGTTTCGTCTCTCTCTGTGGTCGTTTCGTCTCTCTCTCTGTGGTCGTTTCGTCTCTGTGGTCGTTTCGTCTCTCTCTGTGGTCGTTTCGTCTCTCTCTCTGTGGTCGTTTCGTCTCTCTCTGTGGTCGTTTCGTCTCTCTGTGGTCGTTTCGTCTCTCTCTGTGGTCGTTTCGTCTCTCTCTCTGTGGTCGTTTCGTCTCTCTCTCTGTGGTCGTCTCTCTCTGTGGTCGTTTCGTCTCTCTCTGTGTGGTCGTTTCGTCTCTCTCTGTGGTCGTTTCGTCTCTCTCTCTGTGGTCGTTTCGCTCTCTGTGGTCGTTTCGTCTCTCTCTCTGTGGTCGTTTCGTCTCTCTCTCTGTGGTCGTTTCGTCTCTCTCTCTGGTCGTTTCGTCTCTCTCTCTGGTCGTTTCGTCGCTCTCTGTGGTCGTTTCGTCGCTCTCTGTGGTCGTTTCGTCTCTCTCTCTGTGGTCGTTTCGTCTCTCTCTCTGTGGTCGTTTCGTCTCTCTCTCTGGTCGTTTCGTCTCTCTCTCTGGTCGTTTCGTCTCTCTCTGTGGTCGTTTCGTCGCTCTCTGTGGTCGTTTCGTCTCTCTCTCTGTGGTCGTTTCGTCTCTCTCTCTGTGGTCGTTTCGTCTCTCTCTGGTCGTTTCGTCTCTCTCTCTGTGGTCGTTTCGTCTCTCTCTCTGTGGTCGTTTCGTCTCTCTGTGTGGTCGTTTCGTGTCTCTCTGTGGTCGTTTCGTGTCTCTCTGTGGTCGTTTCGTCTCTCTCTCTGTGGTCGTTTCGTCTCTCTCTCTGTGGTCGTTTCGTCTCTCTCTCTGTGGTCGTTTCGTCTCTCTCTCTGTGGTCGTTTCGTCTCTCTCTCTGTGGTCGTTTCGTCTCTCTCTGTGGTCGTTTCGTCTCTCTCTGTGGTCGTTTCGTCTCTCTCTCTGTGGTCGTTTCGTCTCTCTCTCTGTGGTCGTTTCGTCTCTCTCTGTGGTCGTTTCGTCTCTCTCTCTGTGGTCGTTTCGTCTCTCTCTCTGTGGTCGTTTCGTCTCTCTCTCTGTGGTCGTTTCGTCTCTCTCTCTGTGGTCGTTTCGTCTCTCTCTCTGTGGTCGTTTCGTCTCTCTCTCTGTGGTCGTTTCGTCTCTCTCTCTGTGGTCGTTTCGTCTCTCTCTCTGTGGTCGTTTCGTCTCTCTCTCTGTGGTCGTTTCGTCTCTCTCTCTGTGGTCGTTTCGTCTCTCTCTCTGTGGTCGTTTCGTCTCTCTCTCTGTGGTCGTTTCGTCTCTCTCTGTGGGCGTTTCGTCTCTCTCTGTGGTCGTTTCGTGTCTCTCTGTGGTCGTTTCGTCTGTCTCTGTGGTCGTTTCGTCTGTCTCTGTGGTCGTTTCGTCTCTCTCTGTGGGCGTTTCGTCTCTCTCTGTGGGCGTTTCGTCTCTCTCTGTGGGCGTTTCGTCTCTCTCTGTGGGCGTTTCGTCTCTCTCTGTGGGCGTTTCGTCTCTCTCTGTGGGCGTTTCGTCTCTCTCTGTGGGCGTTTCGTCTCTCTCTGTGGGCGTTTCGTCTCTCTCTGTGGGCGTTTCGTCTCTCTCTGTGGTCGTTTCGTCTCTCTCTGTGGTCGTTTCGTCTCTCTCTCTGTGGTCGTTTCGTGTCTCTTTGTGGTCGTTTCGTCTCTCTCTGTGGTCGTTTCGTCTCTCTCTGTGGTCGTTTCGTCTCTCTCTGTGGTCGTTTCGTGTCTCTCTGTGGTCATTTCGTCTCTCTCTGTGGTCGTTTCGTGTCTCTCTGTGGTCGTTTCGTGTCTCTCAGTGGTCGTTTCGTGTCTCTTTGTACTCTTACCGTTCGAGTCACCGGCTCTCTGAAGGGAGGACACACCATGTGGAAGCGAGGGATGGCAACCTGGAAAACCTCCTCCTCCTTATTGGCTGCAGGAGAGAATGACATCAGAGCATCGACCAAACATGGAGGTGTGGTTTGAAAGGCGTTGTGTGTGTGTCTGTGTTACTGTTACCCAATCTGTGGAAGGTGTAGTGACCCTCCATGTACTCTGATGGGGTGGAGAAGGTGGTGCAGCTGGCGTATTCATGCACCTTTCCAGGTGTCATGACCGGAAACTCTCCTGCAGACACACAAACACACACATCTGCAGTCCCCAGTGGTTTTGCATCTCTTTACAGCCATGTTGTGTGTCTTTATGGCCATGTTGTGTGTCTTTATGGCCATGTTGTGTGTCTTTCTGGTGTCTCTGTGTGACGTACCGACCACCCCAGGCCCCTGGACCTCCTCCACGTTGCCGTCAGAGGTGGTGATCTTCCAGTAGCGGCTGTCCAGCTGGCAGGCGGCTTCAGGTGAGGCGCTGCTGGACATCTCTATTCTGTAAAAGCACATTTCAGCGGTTAGAACAGAACGATGAGGTGGAACCCTAAGGCCAGACGGACACGTACCTGATCCGGTAGGTGAAGAAGAAGTGTGGCGGGTGGACGGACGAAAGCTCAGGCAGGAAGGAGGTAGAAACAGAGACGGTGATGTCACCGGTGGTCGCCACACAACCTTTGTCGTGTACGTACCTGGAGACAGAAGAACAGGTGGAATCACTGAAATACACACAGGAAGAGTGATGAGGGGCCTTTGTTGATGGTTTGTGGTGGTTTTGTGTCGCTTTGTGGTGGTTTTGTGTCGCTTTGTGTCGCTTTGTGGTGGTTTTGTGTCTGTTTTTGGTGGTTTTGTGTCTGTTTTTGGTGGTTTTGTGTCTCTTTGTGGTGATTTTGTGTCTTTCATGAATAACTTTTTAAACAGCAGCTGATCTTCTATATATTTTTAAATAACAACCCTAACAGACTAAAAACCAGTTTTGTGTAATTGTGTAATGACGGGAGTGTGCGTTACCTGAAAATCTGGTCTCTGATGATTGGATATTCTCCGGTGACCACGTTGTGGACGTAAGTCGTGAACCACTCCAGGAAACAGGAGCCTGAACACAGACACGCACACTGGGGTCAGGTTTACAGGTTTTCCACTGAAGTCTTCATCATGTGTGGCAGAAACAAACAGACCTGTGATGAACATGTCGATGGCAGACGGATCTTGAGCCGTCTGATCCTGAAAGACAGAAGAACTTGTCAGATGTCTCACTGAGACCCTGATCTTCAACAATAAACTCCCCGTCACAGAACAGTTCACCATCAGAGCTACAAGGAGAAGCAGCTTTCACCCTGAAGGATCAATAAACGGCTTCATTAGAGCAGGGCTTCCCAAACCTTTCAGCCCGACCCCCAAAATAACGGTTCCTGAGCCTGGTGACCCACACTGTCCTCCTCAGTGACAGAAACCCAACAAAACGTGCACACGACACACATACTGATGGGCATGAATAAACACAGGCTGAACAAAAAGAAGGAAGAGAACAGCCTGACCACCGTGATATGATTTTACATCTAACGGTTTACTCCATGATGACAGCAGAACACGTCAGTCAGAGTCATTTCCATGGAGTTCATCAGAGAACACTGCTGCTGTCATGTGCAAACTTACTGATTTATACACTTTAACTTCCATGGAAGCAGTCAGAGTAACAGCCATAAGGTGTGGCAACTCTGGCTTTCACTCCTTTCTTTTCCCCCAGCATTGCAGCAGCATCGTCTGTACACCCATCACCATAGGCGTCAGTTTAGGGGGGGACGGTGGGGATGTGTCCCCCCACTTTTTGTCAGGGGTCATTTTGTCTCCAACACATTCAAATTCTTCACATGTAAGCCGTTGCAAACCCAGTTATTTTCAGTAGTATAGAAAATTCCGACGCTCCTGAACGCACCATCCGCACTCGGCTGAGAGTTGCGCAGACACGCAGCACACCTTCGTGAGGTTAAAAAAAAATGCGCAGATGCTAAATTTGTGCCCGTGCCAAGTGGAAGCTCCGACCAGAGGCGTACAGGGGCAAAATTTCGGCCCGGAAGAATTAGTACTATAGCGGCCCACAGACCCCTCTACCTGCATGTACCGATAGCTCAACAGGTTGAGCCTCCGCCTTTGGTGCAGTGGTTGTGAGATCGAGCCCAGCTTGTGGCATTTTGCCGCCGTTCTTCGACATTTTCTCAAAGTGCTGTGGTCTCCATCCCCCCCACTTTCAAAAACAAACTGACGCCCTTGCCCATCCCTGATCCCAGGACAGCCCCTCTTCTTTCAGTCTGTGTCAGCTTCAGTGAAAATGTCCTCACCTGTACACTTTGCCTCCAGCGGGGCACAAAACAGCGTCCTCATGAAGACTTCTATCAGAACTGTATCACTGATGTGTGTGGTGTAGTCTGTGATGTTTACTGAGGCGCTGTAGATCTGTCATAATGAAACTTGAACATCAAGTCTAGAAACCTAGCAGGAACCCTCTAGGAACGATCCAGGAGCCTACAAGGACTCTGAATGTAGACCAAAGCTAAGTTTTGCCTAATTTTGTCATTTTCTAACTTGAGTAGTTTTCTATCATTTGTGTTGTTTTCTATCCATTTTTTGTCATTTTCTGTCTTGTTTTACTCATTTCCTGTCTCGATTAAGTTGTTTTATCTCATTTATGTTGTTTTCTGTCAATTTTAGTAGTTTTGTGTCCAATTTGTTTACTTTCTGTATTGAATTAGTGGTTTTGTCTCATTTGTGTTGTGTTCAGTGAAATGTTTGTCATTTTGTGTTTCGTTTCGTTAATTTGTGTTTTCTGTCAAATGTTAGTAGTTTTGTTTTTCATTTTAGTTGTTTTCTGTATAGTTTTTGTAAATTTGTGTCTCATTTTATTTGTTTTGTAGCTCACTTTCATTGTTTTCTATCTCATTTTTGTCATTTTCTGTCATGTTTTAGTGGTTTCCTGTCTCGATTAAGTCGTTTTATCTCATTTATGTTGTTTTCTGTCTCCTTTTAGTAGTTTTGTGTCTCATTTCTGCTGTTTTCTCTCTAATGTTTGTCATACTGCATGTTTAATTGTGCAGTATGCGATATTTTTCCTTGATGTTTACATGATTTCCTACTTCTCTCTGCTCCCTCCTGGCTGTGCTGTTGTCCTACTTTGTGCAGCGGTGGGGTACGTACGGGGCAGGGGTAGAAGCTCTCGAACATGCGGCGTCCCTCGGCCGGCTCCAGAGCCATGTACTGGCTCAGGCCGGTGTGGAAGCAGAAGGTCAGCGGCAGGCAGCGCCTCATGCCCTTCCTCTGCTGGAAGCCTCCAGCCGCCGTCTCCACGTCCAGCAGCACCTCGGACCGGTAGTGGTTGGACAGAGACATGCTGCCCATCAGCCTGAGGACACAACAGGAGGTGAGACCAGGAAGGACCGGAGGAACCCGGTCCCTTCGCCGGTACTCACCCCGGGATCACCAGCTTCTGGCCGTTGTGGATCCGGTACGAGCAGCGGTAGTCGTCTGGAAGTCTGCAGCCGATCTGGGCCTCGATGTCGTTCAGCTCCACCTCCGATGCTCCGTCTGAGCAGACAATGAGAAAAAAACGAGCCATTAGTGAGGAAAAATCAGTTAACAGTGAGTTAAAACGAGCTAACAGTGAGCTAAAACGTGCTAACAGTGAGCTAAAACGTGCTAACAGTGAATTCAAATGAGCTAACAGTGAGTTCAAATGAGCTAACAGTGAGTTCAAATGAGCTGAGTTAAAATGAGCTAACTGAGTTAAACTGAGCTAGCGGTGAGTTAACATTAGCTAAGAGTGAGTTAAACTGAGCTAACTGAGTTAAACTGAGCTAGCGGTGAGTTAAAATGAGCTAGCGGTGAGTTAAAATGAGCTAGCGGTGAGTTAAAATGAGCTAACAGCGAGTTAAAATGAGCTAGCAGTGAGTTAAAATGAGCTAACAGCGAGTTAAAATGAGCTAACAGTAAGTGAAAAATGAGCTAACAGTAAGTGAAAAATGAGCTAGCAGTGAGTAAAAATGAGCCAACAGTGAGTTAAAATGAGCTAACAGTGAGTAAAATGAGCTAACAGTGAGTAAAATGAGCTAACAGTGATTAATAATGAGCTAACAGTGAGTAAAAATGAGCCAGCAGTGAGTTAAAATGAGCTAGCAGTGAGTTAAAATGAGCTAACAGTGAGTTAAAATGAGCTAACAGTGAGTAAAAATTAGCCGTCGTCACCTTTCAGAGATGCGATCATGCGAGGACATCTCTGCTGGAGGAAATCCTTCAGCTGCTCCCAGGCTCTCTTCAGTACTGGGTAGTACTGGATGTACCGGCCCAGATCCCCGTAGTACTGCCTGAACAGACAGTACCAGGACACCCCACTCTGCAGTCGGTCAGCACTGCACACAGAGACACACAGAGACACACAGAGACACACAGAGACACACAGAGACACACACACACACACAGTTAATCTGCAGCATTGTGTGCTTCCAGGTGTGGTAAATGAGCTCCACTCACTCTGACAGCAGCCAGTGTTTGCAGCACAGAGACTTCCACAGCGGGTTGTGTTTGGACAGATCGTTCAACCTGCGGCTCACGTAGCTGCACCTGGAGGGGGCGACGTCAGGTGGAGGGGCGGGGCCAGACACACAGATCAAATCAAAACATTGAAATGATGACATCACTCTGACCTTCTGAAGAGGATGTTTACAGTTTTGTGTGTCTTTTTGGCTGTTTTGTGTCTCTTTTTGATTGTTTTGTGTGTCTTCGCGGTCATTTTGTGTCCCTTTCTGGTCATTTTGTGTGTCTTCGCGGTCATTTTGTGTCCCTTTCTGGTCATTTTGTGTCTCTTTGTGGTCATTTTATGTCTCTGCGGTTGTTTTGTGTCTCATTGTTAACATTCAAAACGAATCACAAAATACCCGAAACATAGAGCTGGGCGATTTTGCCTAAAAAAAAAATCTTCGATTTTTTACAAAAAAACTCGATTCACGATTCACGATTCGATTTTTTTTTTCGATCACAGAAAAACAAGTGCTGACAGCAAAAATATGAAAAATACATAAATTTATTGTTTTTGTTAAAGTGCAACAACAAACCTTGAACAAGACCAAGGAAAGGTCATCATTTGAAAACAGCAGCTAAACAAAGTGACACTGAATAGTATCTTGTTTGTGCATCCTCGCAACTGAGGGAAAATAAGTGAAACATTTTAGTAAGTAACTAAAAATGATCTGGACTGATTATCAGCAAATAAAGCAAAATCATTTCCTGAGATACCACTGTTCAAAATGTGAACAACATCATTAAACATGAAAAGTTCCATTAAACATTCTTTGCTAAAAAATTAGCCGATCAACAACAGCAGGCTTAAGGCAAGCTCGGTGACAGGTGACAATACCCCCACCTACACTAAAGACTCTCTCCGACGGGGCACTGGTTGCAGGAATGGCCAAGTACTTTCTTGCAAGACGACTGAGTCTTGTGAAGTTGGGTTGGTGCTGCCTCCACCACTCTAGTGGGTCAGTGTCTGGATCCACCACAGGACTCAAAAGATAGGAGTTGAGCTCTGCTTCAATTTTGTCACTTTCTGTCTGGTGGGGTAGTGAGGTTGGTACTGCTTTTTTGAAGAAGGCAGCTAAAGTTTTCTTCTTTGGTGGAGAGTCTGAGCGTTGATTTTCACACACTGATGTTTCAGAACTATTCTGTGAGTAGAGAGCAGAGAGTTCAGTCACAGCTCTTTTTTTAATGAGGTCTAGTTTGCTAGGGTCAATGTAGGTGCTGCGAAAACGTGGATCCATAAGCGACGCCATGTCTAATAACTCATCATTTTCAGGGTCACTGTATTTTTTGTCAAGATAGCTCATGATGTTTCTTTTTATTGTAGCAGTAAGAGCTACATCTTCTTCTTGTGGCTGCAGGAGGCTAGTTCTAAATAAATGGAGGACAGGTTTAATATAGCTAACACTAACGTAAGCCTCCCCACTCAGTGCATCTGTGAAGTCTTGAAGGGGCTTGACCGCCTTATTTGTTGCTTCCAGCACTTCAAGATCTTGCCACGTTGGTACAAGATGCCTGCTTTTCTTATCTGCACCAAGAACCCGGACGATCGCCTTTTCTTGTTCCAGGAAACGGTCAATCATTTTTTGGCGTGATCCCCATCTTGTTAAGGATTCTGTAACCAGCTGATGAGGAGGAAGACCGAGCTCTGCCTGAACTTCAGCCATGTCCCTTCTTTTCTTCCAGCTGTAGGAAAAGGCTGAAACTGCCTTTTTGCACACTCCTATCGCCCGGTCTATGCGTTCATCTTTCACACCATTAACTGTAAAAGATGAAACAAAACAAAAAAACATAATTGTATTTGCATTTTACAGCTTAGGTTAACTGAACTGAAAAAAAGTTACCCCTTAAATTTACAACTACATATATCCATAAATATGCTCTCTAAATTTAGATGGTGACAACTAAACCCCCATTTTTTAACAAATACATCTAGTTTTAAATCTAATTGTGTTACAAAACAAACACTACAACACAATAACTCATAAAACCCTGTTTTACCAGAATCATATTATTAATAAAAGTGAAGTCTACTATAAATTTAATACTTGCAACACCTCATAATGATCATACTACAGTACATACATGTTTGTTTATCTTCTCAAAAACGTACCTATGGCATTGTGTAGTCGATGCCCAAAGCACTTGAGGTTTGGCCAGTTATTGTCCTTCATAGCCTTGATTACATTGGTGCCACTGTCAGTTGTCATACATGTTAGACGCTCTTCTGAAAGGCCCCACGAGTTGAGAGCATCCTTTAGCTCTTGACCAATCGTATCGCCAGTGTGGTCCTCGGGGAAATATGACGTTTGGAGACACACGCTTCGTAGATTCCAACTTTCATTGATATAATGAACAGTAAGGCACATGTACGGTTGCATGGTTCGACTTGACCAAAGATCAGTGGTTGCTGCATAAAAGTCAATGTCCTTCAACTCACGGTTTATCTTCTGCCGAGTCGTATTGTAGAGTTGTGGAAGTGCAACATCAGAAAAGTACTTGCGACTGGGTACAGTATATCGAGCGTCCAAAACACTAAGCATGTGGTTAAACCCTCTCTTCTCCACACTGTACACTGGGAGCATGTCCGTGGCTATATAAAAAGTTATTGCCTCCGTAATTGCTTTCCACCTGGCTCCGCTCTTCTCGTATGGGACACCGCGTGAAAAACTTTGCTCAAGAGTACTTTGCTTTACAGCCTGGGTGCTGTCTGTGCTGCTCGTGCTTGACTGATTCTCACGTCGAAGAAGACGACACTTCTCCCACTCCGGAGCATGTTTTCTCTTCAGATGCTGAAATAAATTCGTGGTGCTGCTGCACGCCACAACAACAGCTTTCTGGCATATTTTACAGCGAGGCGTTGTTTGGCCCTCATCTGAAGCCGTAAATCCAAACCAATTCCAGATTATCGACGTCGTTGTACCCTTTTTGGGGAGAAGCTGCTCTTTTGCACCGGGTTGTTCTGCCATTTTGTTTGTTGTCATTACAAGTGCTGCGCGCGCAGGGGGAGGGGGCCGCTCAAGATTCCCGCTCCGCAAAACTACGGAAAGCCAGTTGGCGATTGCAAAATGTGTGGGGTGGGGGGAAAAAACTTGAAAAACTCGATTTTGTGAAAATATGAATCGATTCGGCCTCCAAACTCGATTTTAAAACAAAACCGATTTTTTTCCCAGCCCTACCGAAACAATAATAGAAGTCAACCAAAATAATTGAAATTGTTCCAAAATGACAAATTTGTCAGAAACTATGAAGAAATTCTCCCAAATTACTCAGTTTGATGGTGGAACATCTACAGCTGATGGTGGAACATTTAAAAAAATGACAGTGGAACATCTACAGCTGATGGTGGAACATCTACAGGTGAAGGTGGAACATCTACAGGTGAAGGTGGAACATCTACAGCTGATGGAGGAACATCTACAGCTGATGGAGGAACATCTACAGCTGATGGTGGAACATCTACAGGTGATGGAGGAACATCTACAGGTGATGGAGGAACATCTACAGCTGATGGTGGAACATCTACAGGTGAAGGTGGAACATCTACAGGTGAAGGTGGAACATCTACAGCTGATGGTGGAACATCTACAGCTGATGGAGGAACATCTACAGCTGATGGTGGAACATCTACAGGTGATGGAGGAACATCTACAGGTGATGGAGGAACATCTACAGCTGATGGAGGAACATCTACAGCTGATGGTGGAACATCTACAGCTGATGGTGGACCATCTACAGGTGATGGTGGAACATCTACAGCTGATGGAGGAACATCTACAGCTGATGGAGGAACATCTACAGGTGAAGGTGGACCATCTACAGGTGAAGGTGGAACATCTACAGCTGATGGTGGAACATCTACAGGTGAAGGTGGAACATCTACAGGTGAAGGTGGAACATCTACAGCTGATGGTGGAACATCTACAGCTGATGGAGGAACATCTACAGCTGATGGTGGAACATCTACAGGTGATGGAGGAACATCTACAGGTGATGGAGGAACATCTACAGCTGATGGAGGAACATCTACAGCTGATGGTGGAACATCTACAGCTGATGGTGGACCATCTACAGGTGATGGTGGAACATCTACAGCTGATGGAGGAACATCTACAGCTGATGGAGGAACATCTACAGGTGAAGGTGGACCATCTACAGGTGAAGGTGGACCATCTACAGCTGATGGAGGAACATCTACAGGTGAAGGTGGAACATCTACAGCTGATGGAGGAACATCTACAGGTGAAGGTGGAACATCTACAGCTGATGGTGGAACATCTACAGGTGAAGGTGGAACATCTACAGCTGATGGAGGAACATCTACAGCTGATGGAGGAACATCTACAGGTGAAGGTGGACCATCTACAGGTGAAGGTGGACCATCTACAGCTGATGGAGGAACATCTACAGCTGATGGTGGAACATCTACAGGTGAAGGTGGACCATCTACAGGTGAAGGTGGAACATCTACAGGTGAAGGTGGAACATCTACAGGTGAAGGTGGAACATCTACAGCTGATGGTGGAACATCTACAGGTGACGGTGGAACATCTACAGCTGATGGTGGAACATCTACAGCTGATGGAGGAACATCTACAGCTGATGGTGGAACATCTACAGGTGACGGTGGAACATCTACAGCTGATGGTGGAACATCTACAGCTGATGGAGGAACATCTACAGCTGATGGTGGAACATCTACAGGTGACGGTGGAACATCTACAGCTGATGGAGGAACATCTACAGCTGATGGAGGAACATCTACAGCTGATGGAGGAACATCTACAGCTGATGGTGGAACATCTACAGCTGATGGTGGAACATCTACAGGTGACGGTGGAACATCTACAGCTGATGGTGGAACATCTACAGCTGATGGTGAAACATCTACAGGTGATGGAGGAACATCTACAGCTGATGGTGGAACATCTACAGGTGACGGTGGAACATCTACAGCTGATGGTGGAACATCTACAGCTGATGGTGGAACATCTACAGGTGAAGGTGGAACATCTACAGGTGAAGGTGGAACATCTACAGCTGATGGTGGAACATCTACAGCTGATGGAGGAACATCTACAGCTGATGGTGAAACATCTACAGCTGATGGTGGAATGATGGCTATCTGATAAACTTGGTATTTATCCAGTAACATGTTGATTCCAGAATTGTTGAAAAATAAACAATGAAATAAATTCAACTTTAAGTTTCACAAAAAGAAATGATAAAAAGTTCCAAAACAACCAGAAAACCAGAGACACAAACCAGCCACTGGTACACTACATGTAAAACCAGTTTGTACACTTCAAACTATATGAAGTAAAAACATGCAGGACTGGTAGTAGATGATGCAGTATTTCTACAAGACATGCAGTATACCCTTCAAAGGTCTACATAATGACAGTACACGTACCTCAGACCACCACTTTGATCAGCAGTTACAGAACACTCTGAGTTTAAAGGAACAAACCAGCTGCACTGCAGCCAAACAAACAAGCTGCTAGCAGCTTTTAGCATGCGGCTAACTGTAAACAAGATCTCTATCTGGGTTTAAAGTCGCCATGTTAGCTCGATGCTCCCTGACAGCCACCGGCAGAGTCTCCATCTAACCAGCACTCTCTGTAAACAGCTGTCAGCAGCTCTTTTCTCTGTCTTTATTAGAAATGACAACAAACACAGCAGCTAACTGAGCTAACTAGCTGCTGGAGTTTGGGGCTGTTAGCCGACTGCTAGCTGCGCAGCCTCCTCCCATTCCTCTCCGATTCTCTGTTCTCCAGGTAACAGCGGCGTTCGCACCGTGAGTCCCGGGGTACGTACCGGACCAGGTCCCTGAAGCCCAGGTAGGACAGGATGTGCAGCAGAGGGTCTGAGGGCAGCTCGTCCATCCGTAACTCCGGGGAAGCTGCCATTGTTAGCATTAGCAACGCTTCTTCTTCTCTTCTGAGCTTCGAGCAGCTGGAAGCTAGATACCGACCGCTGCTGCGCAGGAGTGTACTGCGCATCATGCTTCTTCTCTGGACTTATAAACATCCTGACTGTTATTAACTGCGTTTAAATTACTGCTGTAAAACAACAACTGTGTATTATACTATACTGTACTATACTGTACTATACTATACTATACTATCCCATGCTATACTATACTATACTATACTATACTATACTATACTATACTATACTATTTCAGATTCTGGATGTGGTTCAGGTTCTGCTTCAGTTTCAAGTTCTGGTTCAGGTCGAGGTTCAGGTTCAGCTTCAGGTTCTGGTTCTGGTTCTGGTTTAGGTTCAGGTTCAGCTTCAGGTTCTGGTTCTGGTTTAGGTTCTGGTTCTGGTCCAGCTTCAGGTTCAGGTTCAGATTCTGGTTCAGGTTCCGGTGCAGAATGGTCTGAATGTCCCTCATCATCATTCTGCTGCTTGTTTCTGTTTTCTTCCTGATCCAGATGTTAGCCTGGTTCTCCTCAGTCAGAAGTCTGGTTCTGGTGGCTGGAGAACAGCACCACCTGTCTGCTGGACCTGTAAGGAGGTTCTCTGTGTGAGCTGACTTAGATCAGAACATGATGGAAGAATATTAACGTTCTAAAGAGGATTTATTGTGAAACATTTGATTTCTGCTGTTTCGTGGAACCTCTGGACATTTTCTAGTAGATACCTGGGAAATAAAGCCATCCTCTGGAGTCAGGAGATAAACCTCACGCCTGAAAACATCTGGAACATCTGGAGCATCGCCAGGTTTCTGTTCAAACTTTGATTTTTCATATCCGTCATCTCTCTCTCTCTGCAGCAAATCTGGACCAATGAGCAGCGAGCAGCGCCGCACCATGTGACCGATCTGAGCTGTTCCCATGCAGCGGAGCAGCGATGCAGCAGAGAGTCAGCGCAGGATTACAGCTGCAACATCTGGACAGGAGCCGCTCTCATCACAGGGAGATCAGCATGTCCTCATGTTTAAAGAACTGTATTATCACTGCAGCTCCGTTATTATTCACGGAAAGCTGCAGTTTTACTCACCAGCAGACCAACCACAAATAGCAGAAAATGTCACCATTATTATTTAGTATTTTAGAGATTATTCAACATTTACTTATTTAAAAAATGTATTTTACATATTTTTTTTGCCCTTGGTCCACCACCTAGATGCTTCATAAAACACTAGAAAGTGTCCCTTTTGGTTTAGTTTTTACTGTTGGTCAGTTCTGGTCCATAACCAGCTGTCAGGATATTATTGTTTATCACTTCTTATCCATTTATTGAACTTTTACTGGTGCTTTTTTTTTTTTTTACCATTTGTGCAACATTAAAACACTGAAAAAGTATTTTTTAAACATAAAGTGAAGATTAAAATACAGAAAATTCTGTTTTTTGTTGATTTTATTGTTTTATTTTAGAAAATACTTTGTTAGTTTTACTATTTATATATTCTGTTTAAAAGCGTAAAATAAATTTTTTACAAGAATCACCATTAAAGAAATTAATTTTTAAAAAATGTTGTTAGACCATTAATATATCTTTAAAATAATTGGTATTTTATGTTGTATTTTACTGTGGTTACACCGTTTGAAATGTGAATGTTTTTTACCATAATGTCATCATAAAAATACAAAATATTCTATTTTATTCTCCAGATTCATGGATCAGGATGAGAACTTCCAGCTTCAATCATGAATATGACATTTATTAATTCATAACATACAGAACTACAGTCAGAACTACAGTCGTAATGCGTCTCCGAGGACAACAGAACAGGAAATAGAGGACAGACTCTCATTCTGACTGACTCTACATCATGACCAACTGTTCAGACTTTTATTCTGAAAGGAACCATTTACATTCAGGCAGGAAATCCAACATGTCATGTGAATTAAAGTTCAGGAACGAAGTCAACTAAAAATAAGGCTGGCGGTTGGTCGCGTGTGCGGTTGCCATGGTAACACTTCCACAATGGTGTGTTAGCTTTGATTGACAGCATGCAGTTAGGGCGAGTGGGCGTCCACGTCTCGGGGTTTGCCGCTCGTCGGTTGCCATGGTAACGGCAGCGACCAGCCACCGGTTTACATTCAGCATTGCCGCCGGGCGAGTCTCATTGACGAACACTGGCGTCTCCTCTCTCTCTCTCAGCGGTCCAGGTCGTCTCGGCCTCCTCCCTCCTGGGCGTCTTTGTCCTCGTCCTCCTCCCTCGTCCCCTGTCTCTTCAGGTCCTGGAACACCTCCGTGAAGAAGTGCGGGTCGGCGTTGAGGCGCAGCATGTCGCCACTCAGACGCTCGATCGTCTCCAACGCTCGGTCCCAGAATGCATCACGACTCGACTCCACCAGGAAGGGCTTCAGAGGGTACGAGATCTCGTTGCCCAGGTACGAGTAGGAAAGGTAGAGACATGTCAGGAAGGTGGCATGGAGCTCCTGCTCTGAAGACGTGTCCTCGTCCACCACGTCCCTGCACAGCAGGTACACGAAGACCAGACTGGCAGGACTGATGAAGCACTGATCCTGGAGGGGACAGGACAGGACAGGTAGGACTAGAGGGACAGGACAAGTAGAACTAGAGGGACAGGACAGGTATGACTACAGGGACAGGACAGGACAGGTATGACTACAGGGACAGGACAGGTAGGACTAGAGGGACAGGACAGGTAGGACTAGAAGGACAGGACAGGTAGGACTAGAGGGACAGGACAGGACAGGTATGACTACAGGGACAGGACAGGTAGGACTAGAGGGACAGGACAGGTATGACTACAGGGACAGGACAGGACAGGTATGACTACAGGGACAGGACAAGTAGAACTAGAGGGACAGGACAGGTATGACTACAGGGACAGGACAGGACAGGTAGGACTAGAGGGACAGGACAAGTAGAACTAGAGGGACAGGACAGGTATGACTACAGGGACAGGACAGGTAGGACTAGAGGGACAGGACAGGTAGGACTAGAAGGACAGGACAGGTAGGACTACAGGGACAGGACAGGACAGGTATGACTACAGGGACAGGACAGGTAGGACTACAGGGACAGGACAGGTAGGACTAGAAGGACAGGACAGGTAGGACTACAGGGACAGGACAGGTAGGACTAGAGGGACAGGTATGACTAGAGGACAGGACAGGAGAGGACAGGACAGATAGGACTACTTCTACTTAAGTTTATTGAGTACGGTTTACAAAATATTTTCTTCTGAATAATCGTCTCTGTGAATTTATTTACGTAAATAATATTTTGGTAGATGAGCAGAATGGATTTAGGAAAAACAGAGCCTGTATTGACCACATTTATGTTCTATCCTCTGTCGTGAAAGCCAGACTGCAAGAGGGAAAGAGCACTTTTGCTTGCTTTGTCGATTTTAAAAAAGCATTTGATTGGATACATAGAGATCTCCTGGAATATAAATTAATTAAGCATGGTATTAATGGTATTTTTTATAATTCAATCAAAGCCTTATACAAAGCACCAGAAGCATGTGTGCAGGTGAACAGTCTGAGGACGGACTGGTTCCCTACTCCATTTGGGGTAAAACAAGGAGATGTCCTCTCTCCTACTTTGTTTGCTCTTTACGTTAATGATTTGGCTCAGGAAATAAAGAGGGCTAACTGTGGAATAGACATTGAGGGGTTTAATCTCAGTATTTTATTATATGCTGATGATATTCTTTTGATTGCAGAGGAAGAAAATAAGTTAGAAAATATGCTGAATATGATGAATGACTGGTGTATAAAACGGAGACTTGCTATTAATCAAGAAAAACTCAAATATTTCATTTCAGAAAACCTTTGGTGCCTTAAGTGACTATAAATTTTATTGTGGGCAAACATTGTTGTTATATTCCGTAACTTATAAGTATCTTGGTTTTATGTTTCATGAAAATATGAGTTACTGTACGGGCAAAAGAGCTCTAGCAGACTCTGCTGGGAGGGCCCTAGGTGCTGTAAGTAATAAGATGAAAGCTTGCCCGGATCTGACTTCTGTTACGTTCACTCAGCTGTTTGACTCCATGGTTGCACCTATACTGTTTTATGCAGCAGGAGTATGGGGATCGGGGGAGGACACCGAGTGTAACACTGTTCAGCAAAGGGCTATAAGATACTTCCTAGGAGTTCACAAATGTACCCCTCGGGCAGCCATAGAGGGAGACATGGGCTGGGAGCCTTGTGTGGTGAAGCAGAGGATTGAAGTCTTAAGACTCTGGAACCGCCTTGTATGCTTCCCTGAGGACAGGCTCACCAAGAGGGTATTCAGCTGGGATAGAATTCATAAATATCCCTGGACTAAGGGTGTCCTTGAAATCTTTGTTAGTATGAATTTGCAGTCCTTGTTTCAAAATAATTTGCAGTGTAAATTACGAGACCAGAGAAAGATATTGTTTGAGATCTATAAAGAGAAGTGGCACTTTGATTTGCTTTGTAAACCAAAACTACGAACGTACATTCAGTTGAAGGACTGTTTTTCTGTAGAGCCTTATGTAAATTGTTACTTAAAAAGAGGACAGAGGTCTGTGTGTGCTCAGCTCAGAGCTGGAGTTCTGCCTCTACAGACTGAGGTAGGTCGTTACAAAGGGATCCCCGAGGATAAAAGACTATGTATTGGGTGTGGTGTGTCTTTGGTTGAAGATGAATTTCATTTTATGTTTGACTGTCCTTTGTATATGAATTTGAGAACTGTTTTGTTTGCAAAAATCCAGAATGTTAATCCTGATTGTTTTGGATGTCCGAGGGAGAAATGTTAAAATGGTTATTTGAAAACAAAATATTTTCCGTTGCAACCTACATAGAGAAGGCATGGACTTTGAGACTGAAAACCATGTATACAACCTGATGTTTATAGTGATTCATTGAACCGTATGCCATCTTCTCTGTTTGATGACCAGGGTCATATAAGCCCATACAGGCTGGGCACTTATATAGGGTCATGACACTTAAATAAAATATATTCCTTCATTCATTCATTCCTTCATTCATTCTACCATTCTACTCTGTGGGGGTCAATACTGACCTGATCAGAATAAATCAGGATTCTACACCAACATATGGTCATGTGACCTTCAGCCATAAAACAAACAGACAAACAAAAACAACAACAGCAACAACAACACGTTACCTGCCAGCCCTGAACCAGCAGCGCCCGGTCCACGGTCCGGAACCAAACCACAATCTGATTGGACGAAAACTCCTTCAGCTTGACACAACGACGAACCAGGAAATCTGAGAGACATCGGAGGAGCTCACCTGTGGACGCCTGAGGAGGACACGAGGAGACGAGAATACAAGGAGGCAAAGAAGGAGGAGACAAGGAAAGAAGGAGACAAGAAGACAAGGAGGGAGGAGACAAGGACGGAAGAGACAAGGAGACAAGGAGGGAGGAGACAAAGAGACAAGGAGATGAGGAGGGATGAGACAAGGAGGCAAGGAGACAAGGAGGACAGGAGACAAGGACACAAGGAAGGAGGAGGCAAGGAGACAGGGAGGAGACAAGGAGACAAGGAGGAAGGAGACAAGGAAGTAAGGAGGGAGAAGACAAGGAGGGAGGAGACAAAGAAGGAGGAGATGAGGAGACAAGGAGACAAAGAGACAAGGATGGAGGAGACAATGAGGCAAGGAGGGAGGAGACAAGGAAGGGAGGAGGGAAGTAGACAAGGAGATGAGGAGACAAGGAGACAAGGAGGGAGGAGACAAGGAGGCAAGGAGGGAGGAGACAAGGAGGGAGGAGATGAGGAGGGAGGAGACAAGGAGGGAGGAGATGAGGGGACAAGGAAGGAAGGAGGGAGGAGACAGGGAGGAGACAAGGAGACAAGAAGGGAGGAGAAGAGGGGACAAGGAGACAGAAATACGGAGGGAGGAGACAAGGAGACAAGGAGGGAGGAGCCAAGGAGACAAGGAGGAAACGAGGAGACAAGGAGACAAGGAGGGAGGAGACAATGGGACAAGGAAGTAAGGAGGGAGGAGACAAGGAAGGAGGGAAGGAGACAAAGAGACGAGGAGGGAGGAGACAAGGAGGCAAAGAGGGAAGGAGGGAGGAGACAAGGAGAGAGGAGGCAAGGTGGCAACAAGTGAGGATACAGGGAGGGAGGAGAAAAGGAGACAAGGAGGGAAGAGGACAGACAGTAAAGATGTTTCATGAACAGAATCAATTAAATTCTTTCAGATGTTTTAAACTTTAAATCCTTGTAACTGGTTCCATCTGGTTTTAACTGGGTTTCTCTGGTTCTATCTGGTTCTCATCCTGACTCTCTGAACCGGACCATGCAGCACCAACCTGGACCACCACCCTCCGCGGGGACACGGGGAGCTCCGGCCGGCCCTGCCTCTGCCGGTGTCCTCGCTCCGGGACGGTGGGGACGGGCACCGGGATGGGTCCGTGCCTGAGTCCGGCCTTGGGCGCTCTGTGCCGGGCGTCGGCGTCGGGCTGCTCCCGCCGCTGCTGCTCGGTCACCGGCTTCACCTTCTTGCCGCCCTTCCTCTTGGCTCGCGCGGCCACGAGGCGCTTCTTCCAGGTGAGCGCGTGCAGCAGCAGCGCGTGCCGCTTCTTCTTCTTCTTCTTCTTCTCCTCCTCTTCATCCTCAGCATCCTCCTCTTCCTCCTCCGGCGGCTCCTGCACCGAGAGCTTCTCCGGTCCACGAGCCGCGGCTTTCCGCGAGCCCGGAGACAGAGACAGCACCGTTCCCATGACGACAACCGGACCGAGCGGCGCGAGCCTCTGCAGCAGCAACGGAGGAGGAAGAGGAGGGAGGGGGGAGGAAGGGAAGGAGGGGAGGGGGAGGCTGTCCACCTGTCTGTCTGCATCTTCACCTGTCTGTCGTTCTGATACACCAACATGACTCACAACCTGTCAGTTAACACTCAGATTAGACCTAAACACTCAAAATCTGTCTATCTGACCTGACATTAGTCAAAGAAAGACACAGATTAGGTCAGCATGACTCAAATTTTGTGAAAAATTACTAAAAATTGAACAAAGTGAGTCAAAATTATTGAAAAATAGCTCAAATTAGTCCGACATGACTTAAAACTCACCCAAACAATCTCAAATCTGGACCCAAATGACACAAAATCTGTCAGAAATGACTCAATATTTGACCAAAATGTCTTGAATGCTGCTCATCATGAAACAAAATTAGTGAAATAACAAGTTAGATTAGGTCAGTGTGACTCCAACTCAAATCTTGATAAAAAATGTCTTGAAACCTGCTCAGCATGACTCCAAATGAGTCTCAGATGATTCAAATTAGCCCAAAATTACTCTAAATGTTTCCAAAATGACTCAAAATTTGTCCATCATGATCTGATATTTGTTAAAAAAAAAAAAAAAACTCAGATAAGGTCAATATGACTCAAATGTCCTAAACTGCTCAAATCTTGATAGAAAATTTCTGCTCAGCATGACTCAATATTAGTCTAAAATGATTCAAATGAGTCCAACATTACTCTAAATGTGTCCAAACTGACTCAAATTTTGTGAGAAATCACAAAAAAAAAAAAACAGCATAAAATGGCTCAGAATTATCCAAAAATAACTCATAACTCAAATTAGCCCAACATGACTGAAATCTAAATCAAAATCACATACAATCTGTCAGAAATGGCTCAATATTAGATTAAAATGACTGGAAATTTGCTCATCATGACTCAGTATTAGTAAATAAAGACTCAGAATAGGTCAACGGGACTCGAAATGTGTCTGAAATTACTGTAAAGTTGACCAATTTGACTCAAAATCAGTGTGGAGTGACTCAGATTAGGTCAACATGACTCAAATCTTGATCAAAATCTCCTGAAACTTGCTCAACATGACTCAAAATGAGTCAAACTGACTCTCAATAGCACCAGACACTGGCAGGACCTTCATGGAGACACTAGACCACCCTGGTCCACCTCTCATGACCGCTGGTTTCATTCTGGAGGTATAAAATGTCTCCTCAGGTTTCTTTAACGTGGTCAGATGATGTTCTGAGCTGCAGCGTCCACCAGAGGGAGCCTGATGGTGAAGAAGATGAAGAAGCCTTTTACCTGCTTCAAACCATCACTGGTTCTTCCCTGAGTTGACCTGGAACCAGCTGAAAGTGAGACAGAATTATCCAAAAGACTTAAACCTGTCCTCAGTGTCCCAAGATTTGTCCAAAATGACTCAGAATTGTCCAAAAAAGACCCTAAATAACTCAGAATTGCAGTCTAAAATGACATAAACCTGACAATAAGAGTCCATTATGTCCAAGAAGACTCAAATTTTACTCACATTAACTTGAAGCTTGTCCATAATGAGATAAAGCTTGTCCAAGATGACTTGAGAGCATCCTAAAGGACTCTAAACTGTCAAAAAAGACTCCAAAATGTCCAAAAGAGTCCAAATTTATTCAAATAAGATTTTTAAAATGGTCCCAAAAAGCAAAATTTACTCACAATGATTTTCAATTTGTCCAAAGTAAGATAAAGATAGTCTAAGATGACTTGACATCGTCTTAAATGTGTCCAAACTGTTCGCAAAGACTCCAAATTAACCTCAAAAACTTAAAATTGCCCAAAAAGACTCAAAATTTGTCCGAAAGAGCCCCAAAAATGATTTTCAATTTGTCCACAAGAAGACGAAGACTGTCCAAGATGACTTGAGACTGTCCTAAAGGAGTCTAAACTGTCCAAAAGACTTAAAAATGTTCAAAAAGAACCTAAATAACTCAGAATTGTTGCCCAAAATGACATAAGCTTTACCAAAAGAGGCAGTAATGTCCAAGAAGTCTCAAATTTACCCAAAATGACTTTCAGCTTGTCTACAATGAGATAAAGATCGTACAAGATGCCTTGAAACGTCCTAAAGGAGTCTAAACTGTCCAAAATGACTCAAAAATTTACCACAAACACTCAAGATATGTCCAAAATGACTCTAAAGATGTCCAATACAGGATAAAAATTGTCCTCAATGATTCCAGATTCGACCAAATTAGGAGTTTAAAAGATGTCCAACATGACTCACCCCCAAAGACTTAAAATTGTCCAGAAAGACTCAAAGATGTCCTAAAAGAACCGAAATAGCTCAGAATTGTTGCCCATAATGACTCAAGATTTGACCAAAATGAGATGAAAATTGTCTAAAATGACTCAAACTTGACCCACAATGACTTTAAGCCTGTTCACAATGAGATAAAGATTGTCCAAGATGACTTGAGACCGGCCTAAATGAGTCTAAATTGTCCTAAAAAGACTGAAAGTTGACGAAAAGACTCAAAAACGCACAAAAAGACCTTAAATAACTGAATTGTTGTCCAAAATGACATAAACCTGATCATAAGAGTCAAAAATGTCCAAGAAGATTCAATCTTTACCCACAATGACTTTTAAGTTTGTCCAAAAACATTTAAAATGTGTCCAAAATAAGATGAAAATGTCATAAATGGAACAAATTTGTCCAGGAAGGCTGAAGTTTAAGCTGAAACCACCTGAGTTTGTCCAGAAGACTCCAGCATGTAACCTATGCTGTAGTGTGTTATACAGAGTGTGTATTACAGAGTGTGCACTGTAGTGTGTGTTTATTATAGTGTGTATTATGTGTTGGGGGCGGGGCCAGCTCCAGCAGCTCCTCCATTGTCTGAGGGAGGGTCTGGTCTGGTCTAGCTGAGCCGAGCATCGCTGCAGAGAGAGACAAAGAGGGGGGAGGCAGACTCGCTTTCTTTCTTCGTGTGGGGGAGGAGAGGGGGGAGGATTAGACCGGCTACACGCACATCTCATGCTAACACACACACACGCACACAACACACGGACACACACGCGGACACACAACAACACGGCGGCGGAGCGGAGCATCATCTGGACCAGCATCAGGACCAGGACCGGAATCAGCATCAGGACCAGGACCGGGACCAGCAGCAGCAGGACTGGGACCTGAACCAGAACCGAAACCAGGACCGGCACCGGAGGAGACAAAGAGACAGACAGACAGACAGACAGGCAGGCAGGCAGGCAGACAGACAGGCCTTCTCTCTCCGTCATGGCCGACCACATGTTCCGCTGCTTGTGTGTCTGAGTGTGTGTGTGTGCGCTGCTGGTGGGTGTGTTCGCTGTGTGTGTGTCCCTGTGTGTCGGCGTGTGTGTCCGCGTGTGTGTGATGGGGAACGCGGAGAGCATGGAGAGCCAGCTGGCCGTGATCCGGTCCAGAGCCGCCCCGGTCCGACTCCCGATGCCCGACCCGGCGGAGCTGGAGGAGAGGTTCTCCATAGCGCTGGTAGGTCCAAACACACAACAAATACACAACAAATACACAACACACACACACAGGAGAGGTTCTCCATAGCGCTGGTAGGTCCAAACACACAACAAATACACAACAAATACACAACACACACACAGAAGAGGTTCTCCATGGCGCTGGTAGGTCCAAACACACAACAAATACACAACACACACACACAGAAGAGGTTCTCCATAGCGCTGGTAGGTACAAACACACAACAAATACACAACAAATACACAACACACACACACAGGAGAGGTTCTCCATAGCGCTGGTAGGTCCAAACACACAACAAATACACAACAAATACACAACACACACACAGAAGAGGTTCTCCATGGCGCTGGTAGGTCCAAACACACAACAAATACACAACAAATACACAACACACACACAGAAGAGGTTCTCCATGGCGCTGGTAGGTCCAAACACACAACAAATACACAACAAATACACAACAAATACACAACACACACACAGAAGAGGTTCTCCATGGCGCTGGTAGGTCCAAACACACAACAAATACACAACAAATACACAACACACACACAGAAGAGGTTCTCCATGGCGCTGGTAGGTCCAAACACACAACAAATACACAACAAATACACAACACACACACAGAAGAGGTTCTCCATGGCGCTGGTAGGTCCAAACACACAACAAATACACAACACACACACAGGAGAGGTTCTCCATGGCGCTGGTAGGTCCAAACACACAACAAATACACAACAGATACACAACAGATACACAACACACACACAGGAGAGGTTCTCCATGGCGCTGGTAGGTCCAAACACACAACAAATACACAACAGATACACAACACACACACACAGGAGAGGTTCTCCATGGCGCTGGTAGGTCCAAACACACAACAAATACACAACACACACACAGGAGAGGTTCTCCATGGCGCTGGTAGGTCCAAACACACAACAAATACACAACACACACACAGGAGAGGTTCTCCATGGCGCTGGTAGGTCCAAACACACAACAAATACACAACACACACACAGGAGAGGTTCTCCATGGCGCTGGTAGGTCCAAACACACAACAAATACACAACACACACACAGGAGAGGTTCTCCATGGCGCTGGTAGGTCCAAACACACAACAAATACACAACACACACACAGGAGAGGTTCTCCATGGCGCTGGTAGGTCCAAACACACAACAAATACACAACACACACACAGGAGAGGTTCTCCATGGCGCTGGTAGGTCCAAACACACAACAAATACACAACAGATACACAACACACACACAGGAGATGTTCTCCATGGCGCTGGTAGGTAAAAATACACAACAAATACACAATAAACACAACAAACACACAATATATACACAATATAGACAAGAGAGGTTCTCCATAGGCCTGGTAGGTAGAAATACACTATAAATAAACAATATATACATTATATATACACTATACACACAGGACGAGTCCTCTGTAGTCCTAGCACATCACAATAGACACAATAAATACACACAACATACACACACCTGGATTTACCTGAGCCTACAGGTGAGATCCTCCCATTGAATAATGACTGCAGTGATGAAACATCTTCTTTAACTGTAGCTGATTCTCATTTCTAAGCCACCGTGTTGTAGACATGTCCTGTGGTCATAAGGGATGTTAATCATCTCAGAGTGGTCACATGATTGGACTGCTTCAGGCAAAGAAACAACTAAGGAGATGAAACGACGAAAACCAGGTTAAGAGCCATCCAACAATCATTAGAACCTGAAGGATGGTGGAGAACCTTCATCTTCAGGAACAAACTCTGAGATGATTGAAGGAACATTTTAAGTTTAGGACTGGTTTAATGCTGGCTTAAGACTGGTTTAAAAGTGGTTTAGGACTAGTTTAAAAGTGGTTTAGGACTAATTTAGGACTGGTTAATGACTAGTTTAATACTGGTTTAGGACTGGTTTAACACTGGTTTAATACTGGTTTAGGACTGGTTTAATACTGATTTAATACTGGTTTAGGACTGGTTTAGGACTGGTTTAGAGCTGGTTAAGAGCTGGTTTAGGACTGATTTAGGACTGGTTAATGACTAGTTTAATACTGGTTTAGGACTGGTTTAGGACTGGTTTAATACTGGTTTAATATTGGTTTAGGACTGGTTTAGACCTGGTTAAGAGCTGGTTTAGGACTGTTTAGGGCTGGTTTAGGACTGGTTTAGAGCTGGTTTAGACCTGGTTAAGAGCTGGTTTAGGACTGTTTAGGACTGGTTTAGGACTGGTTTAATACTGGTTAATTACTGGTTTAGGACTGGTTTAGACCCGGTTAAGAGCTGGTTTAGGACTGTTTAGAGCTGGTTTAGGACTGGTTTAGAGCTGGTTTAGGACTGGTTTAGGACTGGTTTAAAAGTGGTTTCGGACTGGTTTTACAATGTCTTGGACAGTTTTAGGAGTAGTTTATGTTTGAGCTTGGTCCTGGTTTATAACTTTGTGAGGACTGGTTTCAGACTGTCTTAGGCAGGTCTTGGACTTTTTTTAACCCCAAGAACACCAAACCTACCATCAGCCATGGAGGTGGCAGTATCATGCTCTGTGGAACTGGAGCTTTACACAAAGTAAATGGAATAATGAAGAAAGAGGATCACCTCCACGTTCTTCAGGAGAACCTAAAACCATCAGCAGAAGGTTGATCTTGGACACAGTTGGATGTTTCAACCAGACAATGAGTCCAAACACAGATCAGATGTGGTAAAGAAATGGTTCCATCAGGATACAATGAAGGTTCTAGACTGGTCTCCCCAAAGTGACTTAAACCATCAAGAACCTGAAGAACCAAGTCAGTAATACAACAAATGTAGATGAACGACACCAGAACTGGTTCCAATACATTTGTCGTCTTTCTGTCTCAGACTTGAGTCAATTAAATTGATAGTGTAATGATACTGCCACTTCCATGCCTGATGGTAGGTATAGAGTCCAGAGGAGTTAAAGAGAAACCAGAAGATGGGGGCATTAGGGTAAAAAGAGAGGTGGATGAAGTGATGCACTCATCATAGCTAGTGTCTACAAATCTTGGTGGCCTCCCTCACTAGTCACTTCCTTCTTCAGAGGAGTCATAGGAGTCTTCGTGGCCTCCCTCACTAGTCTCTTTCTCCTTCAGAGGAGTCATAGGAGTCTTGGTGACCTCCCTCTCTAGTCTCTTTCTCCTTCAGAGGAGTCATAGGAGTCTTGGTGACCTCCCTCTCTAGTCTCTTTCTCCTTCAGAGGAGTCATAGGAGTCTTGGTGACCTCCCTCTCTAGTCTCTTTCTCCTTCAGAGGAGTCATAGGAGTCTTGGTGACCTCCCTCTCTGGTCTCTTTCTCCTTCAGAGGAGTCATAGGAGTCTTGGTGGCCTCCCTCTCTCGTCTCTTTCTCCTTCAGAGGAGTCATAGGAGTCTTGGTGGCCTCCCTCACTAGTCTCAGATGTATTCAGGTTCTATGTTCTTCCATTTCTTTGTTCTGTTTGTGTTCGTAGAACTCCATGAACCTGCCTCCTGATAAGGTGCGTCTGCTGCGTTCCTATGACAACGAGAAGAAGTGGGAGCTGATCTGTGACCAGGTGGGTGGTGTTGATGAGGTCGCTGTTTCAACCTGTCCACACCTGCAGGTGCAGGGGGGTGGGTCCTCGTGTCTGACACCGTCCAATCACGTTGTGTGTCTGTGTGTGATGCAGGAGAGGTTCCAGGTGAAGAATCCTCCTCATACCTACATCCAGAAGCTGAGAGGGTTCCTAGACCCGGCCGTGACCCGCAAGGTGACCCGTCTGTCTGTCCTTTACCTGTCTGTCTGTTATTAACCTGTCTGTCTGTCTGTCCTTCATTTACCTGTCTGTCTATCTGTCTATCTGTCTGTCTGTCTTTCATTAACCTGTCTGTCTGTCTGTCTGTCTGTCTGTCTGTTTGTTATTAACCTGTCTGTCTGTTACTGACATGTCTATCTGTCTGTCTGTCTGTCTTTCATTAACCTGTCTGTCTGTTACTGACATGTCTATCTGTCTGTCTGTCTGTCTTTCATTAACCTGTCTGTCTTTCATCAACCTGTCTGTCTGGTATTAACCTGTCTATTTGTCTGTCCACAGAAGTTCAGACGGAGAGTTCAGGAGTCGACTCAGATGCTCAGAGAGTTGGAGATTTCTCTTCGCACAAACCACATCGGGTATCTGTCTGCCTGAACACCTGTCTGTCTCTCTCTGTCTGTCTCTCTCTCCACCCCTCATCAATCCTTTTCTTCTTATCCGGGCTCGGGTTGTGGTATGTTCTTCTCCTCAACACCTTCAGTTCCTCCTGAGGGATCCTGGAGCATTCCCAGGTCAGATGAGATATGTGATCCCTCCATCCCCCTCAGGTTGTCTCCTCCTAGTTGGACCAACCTGGACAACCTCCACAGGAAGTCGTCAATCCTGATCAGATGTTGAACCGTTTAACTGGCTTCTTTTAGTACAATGGATCAGCTACTTTAATCCCAGGTCTCATTGTTTGGTCGTCACTCGGAGCTGAAGACCATCGATGAGCACTGGAACATGGACTAGGAGATATAGAGCTTTGACCTCCAGCTCAGCTGCAACAGTTTGGTACAACACCTGCATCACTGCTATGTCACCCAATGACCCCTGTAGGGCTGGACCCGAATATCCCACATATCCGATATCAGAATATTCCTTCCTTAACCCCCCCCACTCCCCACCCCCGCGGTCGGACGTTACCGGGCGGAAAGAATATGCGGCGTTACTGTCTTCCCTCTGCCTTCGGCCCACATAAACTCATATGTGATCACCCCCTCCTCCCCCTAGATGAAAATATTCAGAGCTCGTCTCTTCCCTTCACCTTCAGTCCACTTCGGCTCATCCCGCAGTGTTCGGCTCATCTCTGCTCATCCATTCATGTTTGTTACCACCACCTGAATGGCCGGGTGGCTGCCAACTCTGACGTCACACTTCAGTTCGTTGCATAAACACAAGGCAAGATGCTGAAGATCTCCACTCTTTGGGAATTCTTCAGTTTAACTCAACACAAAACGAAAGCATAAATATTCAGAAGCCAGACGCCACTATTCGGGCCAGCCCTTGACCCCTGTCCATCTCACAGATGACTTCCTGACATTTGTGAACAGAATCACAAGATATTTATACTCCTTCTCTTGAAGCAGCACTTCAACCCCAACCTAGAGCAGCAATCCACTGGTTTCTGTCAGAGAACCAGGATTTCAGACTGGGAAGATCTAGATATGGACGTCCTCCTCACCCCGATTGTGCCCTGTGAACCCGTCAGTGAATATCACGAATGATACTGGAGACGAGGGTCAACAATGGTGGAGCCTGGTGGTGTTCATGGTGTTCCTCAGCAACAGGTCCTTACAGGTAGAGGGTAAATGAATGCAGTAACGTCTAGGACTACAAATGTGTAAGACTTTGTGCTGAGGACAGGACACCTAATACTTCTCCAAGGCCATCCTTCAACCACAGCTGCAGTTCCTGTGGTTCTTCTTGGTCCCATCTGCTGCTTCAGGAGACCAAGAGCCAAAGGACAATCCAATCCCACTCCAACAATCAGTCGGACGTTTTCCCTCTGAACCGTGAGGAGACCATCAGGTTTTCCAGGGAGGTCTCCATCATGGCAGCACTCAGTCATGTTCTCTTCAGCATGGGTCAGGAGGAGAACGCCTCTCCAGGATTCTGGTTAGAGAACCTCTGAAATGTGTTGATGTCGACCCAACTAGATCTGATTGATTCCATCACCTCCTGCACCAGAAATGCCCCAAAAACCAGCACCTGACCCCAATGATTCACCTATCGCTCACCTGTCTGTCTCTAACCTGTCCGTTTCTACCCCATCTGTCGCTAACCTATCTGTCTCTAATCTGTCTGTCTCTACCTGTCTTTTACCTGTCTGTCTCTAACCTGTCTGTCTGTAACCTGTCTGTCTCTAACCTATCTGTCTCTAACCTGTGTGTCTCTACCCTGTCTGTCCCTAACCTGTCTATCTCTCTACCTGTCTGTCTGCAGGTGGGTCAGGGAGTTCCTGAATGAGGAGAACCGAGGTCTTGATGTTCTGGTGGAGTATTTGTCGTTCGCTCAGTACGCCGTCACGTGAGTCCAGAATGTTGTTTCCATGGTTACAGACAGACTCTAATGATCAGCTGTTGTAGGAACCTGTAGGAACCTGCAATAGATGCTTCTAGAACCTGCATTAGATGTTTCTAGAAGCTCCACTAGATATTTCTAGAACCTGAATTAGATGTTTCTAGAACCTGCATTAGATGTTTCTAGAACCTCCACTAGGTGTTTCTAGAACCTGTGTGATGTTCAGGTTTGATGGAGAACCGTCGGAGGCCGGATCAGAGGTGTCGTCCATCGACTCCCCCTGGAGCCGCTCCATAGAGGATCTCCATGGCGACTGCAGTCTCCCCTCCCCGTCCTCCTCGGCGCCGCGAGCAGCTCGACACTCCATCAGGTAGCAGGAAGTAGAGGAGAACCAGGTAAGCTCACCTGTTGACCCGCTCAGGTGATCTCTGATCCGTCTGTCTGTCCTCAGCTCCACTCTGGTGACTCGATCGAACACGCTGCCGAGTCGCCGCACACTGAAGAACTCGAGACTCGTCTGTAAGAAGGACGACGTCCACGTCTGCGTCATGTGTCTGAGAGCCATCATGAACTACCAGGTACCCCACAACACAGTACTCACCTGGCTAGTACTAACTAGTACTGGCTCACCTGGTTAGTACTAACTAGTACTCCAACTAGTACTCTGACTAGTACAGACTCATCTGGATAGTACTCTGACTAGTACTGTAACTAGTACTGACTCACCTGGTTAGTACTCTAACTAGTACTGACTCACCTGGTTAGTACTATAACTAGTACTGACTCACCTAGTTAGTACTCTAACTAGTACTGACTTGCCTGGTTAGTACTTTATCTAGTACTAATACATCTGGTCAGTACTGTGACTAGTACTAGTACTGAAACGTGTCCTTGTCATCCTCAGTATGGATTCAACATGGTGATGTCTCATCCACACGCCGTCAACGAGATTGCTCTGAGCCTCAACAACCGCAACCCCAGGTACTACCAAAAATACTACTACTACTGCTGCAAATGGTGTTACTTACTAATAGTACATCTACTAATACAACCAATGATAATACTACTGCTGTCACAAATACTACTACTACTACTTCAAATACTACTACTGCTACTACAACCACAACGGCAGACACAAATCTACTAGATATAAAACTACAAACTACTGCTGAAAGTACACCTGAGAAATAGAAACATATTTTGAACATATTGACACTACACCTGTCTGTCCTGTCTGTCCTCTCTTCAGGACGAAGGCTCTGGTCTTGGAGTTGTTGGCGGCCGTTTGTTTGGTCAGAGGAGGACATGAGATCATCCTGTCAGCCTTCGACCACTTTAAAACTGTAAACAACAACAACACACTGTAAACAACAACAGCATGCTGTAAATGACAACACACTGCAAACAACAACAACATACTCTAAACAACAACACACTGTAAACAACAACATACTGTAAACAACAACACACTGCAAACAACAACAGCATACTGTAAACAACACACTGTAAACAACAACACACTGTAAACAAAAACAACACACTGTAAACAACTATGACAACATACTGTAAACAACACACTGATACAATACTATACATACATATTGATTGATTGAGTGATTGATTGATTGGTTGCAGGTGTGTTCTGAGTCGATGCGTTTTGAAAAGCTGATGGAACATTTTAAGAATGAAGACGACAACATCGACTTCTTGGTAACGTTTATTTAATTTTAGTTAATTTGCATAATTAAGGTCCACACCTGGTTGCTAACGAGCTTTCTGTTGCCGTGGAAACGGTGGTCAGGTGGCCTGCATGCAGTTCATCAACATTGTGGTGCACTCTGTAGAGGACATGAACTTCAGAGTCCATCTGCAGTACGACTTCACCAAACTCAACCTGGACGACCACCTGGAGGTAACCTGCTCACCTGGAGGGCTCTCAGCCAATCACACAACACGTCTGATGTCCCCAACATTTAAAGTGATGTTTACTGATAGCAAGCTGACCTGTCGCACTACCTGTCTCCCCTCCTGTGTCTCCTTCTGTCTCCCCACCTGTCTCCCCACCTGTCTCTCCTTCTGTCTCCTCACCTGTCTCTCCACCTGTCTCCCCTCAGCGGTTGAAGCACACAGAGAGCGACAGGCTGCAGGTCCAGATCCAGGCCTACCTGGACAACGTGTTTGACGTTGGGACGTTGCTGGAGGACGCTGAGACCAAAACCGCTGCTCTGGAGAGAGTGGAGGAACTGGAGGAGAACCTGGGGACGGTAAGACAGCTGTCTGTCTCTCAGCAGACCAACCAGCTGCAGACAGACAGACAGATACTGACCTGTCTCCCTGTCCTCAGATGTCCGAGCGTCTCCTGGATGTAGAGAACGAAGCGATGCTGAAGATCGTGGAACTGGAGAAGCAGCTGATGCAGACCAACAAGGAGCTGGACCAGATGCGGGTTAGTTACCGTCAACACAAAGGGTTACCATGGAGACGGATAGGCTGTTAATAAGCCCCGCCCCTTCACCCCTGCAGGACGTGTACGCCAGCGCCAACTCTCAGGTGCACACCCTGAGGAGGATGGTCCGCGAGAAGGACCAGACCATCCGACGCCAGAGCCGCCTGGAGCGCCAGGCCCAGGAGGCCCAGCAGTCCGGAGGTCCTGGAGCCCCTCAGCCCCAGAGAGGGGAGGGGGACGGAGGCGTGGCTGACTCTGCCTCCCCCTCACCTCCACCCATCCCCACCCTGTCCCCCAGGTGAGTGATCTGACCCTCACAGGGCTAAACCAGTTAAACCAGTTAAATCATCAGATTCTCAGAGGGGTAAACTGTCAAACCAGTTAAACCATCACATTCTCAGAGGGGTAAACCAGTTAAACCAGTTAAACCAGTCAAACCACTTAAACCAGTTAAACCAGTAACCGTCACTGACTGGTCTGTTGTTGATTAACATCTGCAGCCCGGAGACGGTAGCCTATCACGGCATGGGACCGGGGATGGGCGGAGCTCCAGATATGCCGCCCCCTCCCCCCCCTCCTCCTCCTCCACCAATGCCAGGCTCAGGTGAGTTTCTGCTCGACCAATCAGATCAATTTCTAGTTTGAACTGCAGTACAAGCTGATGATACCGCGAGTACTGCAGTATGGAGTAGTACTACTACATACAACGAGTACTACACACTGCAAATACTGCTCCTAGTACTGAGTACTGCTAAATGTGTGTACTAATTGGTAGTTTTCTTCTTCTCTCATCTCTAAAGTGTCCAATGGACCTTACCCCGCCCCTCCCCCTCCGGGTCCCCCTCCCCCCCCTCCTCCCCCTCCCCCACCCTGTCGGACCAGTGAGCTCTCCTCCGTTCCCATGCCCCCTCCTCCTCCCCCCGTGGCCCCACCCCTTCCAGGGTCGGGGGGGTCACCAACAGTGATCTTCACCTCCGGACTGGCAGGTGAGTTACTGCGGTGTGTTCAGGGGCGGCGTGGAAATCCCAGAATCCTGCAAAGAAACTTGCTGTTGTTGTGATTCTAATGTGTGTTCTGTTTCCTCCTGCTGCTGACAGAGGGTCCACTCAAGCTATTCTGTACGTCCACGTTCCTCTACCTCCTCCATCACCTGCTACCTGGAAGCCAGCTCTGATTGGCTGGTGTCCAGGTACCAGGGTCAAATGCCTGTTCAGACTGACAGGTCGAACACAGAGCGACGATGTTTGCCGTCAGCCTGAACACACAGCTCCATCCATTCACACAGGTTTTGAGTTCTTTTGTTCAGACACAGAATAATTAGGTAGATGTCGATTACCTTACCTTCTTGACAGTTTCGGCAAACACTCTCGTCTTCCTCAGAGGCGTCTCACTGACAGCCTGTGACATGTCAGCCGGCAGATTTTGACGGCCGGCATTTGTCAAGGAAGCAAGGTAGTCAACATCTACCCAATTATTCTATGTCTGAACAAAAGAACTCAAAACCAATGTACTAATAAGAAGACATAATTAACGTTTTTGAGGTCCATCCATTCACACCTGTACACCTGTCTGTCTGCTCACCTGTCCACCTGTCTGTCTGCTCACCTGTACACCTGTCTGTCTGCTCACCTGTCCATCTGTCTGTCTGCTCACCTGTCCATCTGTCTGTCTGCTCACCTGTCCACCTGTCTGTCTGCTCACCTGTCCACCTGTCTGTCTGCTCACCTGTCTGTCTGCTCACCTGTCCACCTGTCTGTCTGCTCACCTGTCTGTCTGCTCACCTGTTCATCTGTCTGTCTGCTCACCTGTCCACCTGTCTGTCTGCTCACCTGTACACCTGTCTGTCTGCTCACCTGTTCATCTGTCTGTCTGCTCACCTGTACACCTGTCTGTCTGCTCACCTGTTCATCTGTCTGTCTGCTCACCTGTCCACCTGTCTGTCTGCTCACCTGTCCACCTGTCTGTCTGCTCACCTGTCCACCTGTCTGTCTGCTCACCTGTACACCTGTCGGTCTGCTCACCTGTCCACCTGTCTGTCTGCTCACCTGTACACCTGTCCCCTGCAGCTGTGAAGATCAAGAAGCCAATCCAGACCAAGTTCAGGATGCCGGTGTTGAACTGGGTCGCTCTGAAGCCCAGTCAGATCAATGGAACCGTCTTCAACGACATCGACGACGAATCCATCTTGCAGGTGAAGGATGCTTTAGACTGAAACCAGGGCTGAAGAACTGTCTCCCACCTGTCTGTCTCCCTCCTGTCTGACTCTCACCTGTCTGACTCCCACCTGTCTGTCTCTCAGGACCTGGACGTCGAGGAATTTGAGGAGATGTTTAAGACGAAGGCTCAGGGTCCGGCTGTGGACCTGACTCTGTCCAGACAGAAGCTTCCTCAGAAAGCTCCATCCAAAGTCTCCCTGCTGGAGGCCAACAGGGCCAAGAACCTGGCCATCACCCTGAGGAAGGCCGGCCAGGGGTCAGAGGTCATCTGCCGGGCCATTCACACGTAGGTCAACCTGCACCGGTACAGCCACAAAACACCAGTAACACCAGTAGAAACACCTTACCGACACCAGTAACACCAGTACCAGACACCTTACCAACACCAGTAACACCAGTACCAGACACCTTACCAACACCAGTAACACCAGTACCAAACATCTTAACAACACCAGTAACACCAGTACCAGACACCTTAACAACACCAGTAGCACCAGTACCAGACACCTTAACAACACCAGTAGCACCAGTACCAGACACCTTACCAACACCAGTAACACCAGTACCAGACACCTTACCAACACCAGTAACACCAGTACCAGACACCTTAACAACACCAGTAGCACCAGTACCAGACACCTTAACAACACCAGTAGCACCAGTACCAGACACCTTACCAACACCAGTAGCACCAGTACCAGACACCTTACCAACACCAGTAGCACCAGTACCAGACACCTTAACAACACCAGTAGCACCAGTACCAGACACCTTACCAACACCAGTAGCACCAGTACCAGACACCTTAACAACACCAGTAACACCAGTACCAGACACCTTAACAACACCAGTAACACCAGTACCAGACACCTTACCAACACCAGTAACACCAGTACCAGACACCTTACCAACACCAGTAACACCAGTACCAGACACCTTACCAACACCAGTAGCACCAGTACCAGACACCTTAACAACACCAGTAGCACCAGTACCAGACACCTTACCAACACCAGTAACACCAGTACCAGACACCTTAACAACACCAGTAGCACCAGTACCAGACACCTTAACAACACCAGTAACACCAGTACCAGACACCTTAACAACACCAGTAGCACCAGTACCAGACACCTTAACAACACCAGTAGCACCAGTACCAGACACCTTAACAACACCAGTAGCACCAGTACCAGACACCTTAACAACACCAGTAACACCAGTACCAGACACCTTAACAACACCAGTAACACCAGTAGAAACACCTTACCAACACCAGTAACACCAGTACCAGACACCTTAACAACACCAGTAGCACCAGTACCAGACACCTTACCAACACCAGTAGCACCAGTACCAGACACCTTACCAACACCAGTAGCACCAGTACCAGACACCTTAACAACACCAGTAGCACCAGTACCAGACACCTTAACAACACCAGTAACACCAGTACCAGACACCTTAACAACACCAGTAGCACCAGTACCAGACACCTTACCAACACCAGTAGCACCAGTACCAGACACCTTAACAACACCAGTAACACCAGTACCAGACACCTTAACAACACCAATAGCACCAGTACCAGACACTGTCCCATCAGACAGAGTCTTTATGGTGAACCTGATCCCGGCGGTCCATGTGTTCGCTGCAGGTTCGACCTCCGGACGGTCCGGGTGGACTTTGTAGAGTGTCTTATGCGTTTCCTGCCGACGGACTCTGAGGTGAAGCTGCTGCGACAGTATGAGAGAGACAGGAAACCTCTGGAGGCTCTGAGCGACGAGGACCGCTTCATGATGCAGTTCAGCCGCATCGAGAGGCTCAGCCAGCGCATGAGCATCATGACCTTCATGGGCAACTTCACCGACAACGTCCAGATGTTAACCCCGGTAAGAAAGAGCAACGTCCAGATGTTAACCCCGGTAAGAAAGAGCAACGTCCAGATGTTAACCCCGGTAAGAAAGAGCAACGTCCAGATGTTAACCCCGGTAAGACAGAGAAACGTCCAGATGTTAACCCCGGTAAGACAGAGAAACGTCCAGATGTTAACCCCGGTAAGAAAGAGCAACGTCCAGATGTTAACCCCGGTAAGAAAGAGCAACGTCCAGATGTTAACCCCGGTAAGACAGAGAAACGTCCAGATGTTAACCCCGGTAAGACAGAGAAACGTCCAGATGTTAACCCCGGTAAGAAAGAGCAACGTCCAGATGTTAACCCCGGTAAGACAGAGAAACGTCCAGATGTTAACCCCGGTAAGACAGAGAAACGTCCAGATGTTAACCCCGGTAAGACAGAGAAACGTCCAGATGTTAACCCCGGTAAGACAGAGAAACGTCCAGATGTTAACCCCGGTAAGAAAGAGCAACGTCCAGATGTTAACCCCGGTAAGACAGACAGGCAGACAGACAGGCAGACAGATGTGAGCCTTCTCACCATGCTGTGTTTCCTTACAGCAACTCCACGCCATCATCGCTGCTTCAGTTTCCATAAAATCGTCCCAGAAGCTCAAGAAGATCCTGGAGGTCAGTGTGCTGCCATGGAACACACAGATACATCTATGAAGCCTGGTTCTATGTTTTATTGATCCACATCTATGTGATCTGGTTCTATGTTTTATTGATCCACATCTATGTGGTCTGACTCTATGTGTTGTTGCTGCAGATCATCTTGGCTCTGGGAAACTACATGAACAGCAGCAAGAGAGGAGCTGTGTACGGATTCAAACTGCAGAGCTTAGACCTGGTAACACACACACTTGTCAGATATTGATCCATGATTGGTTCGGCTTGTCAGCACAGCACTGATTGACTAGTTTGTGTGTGTGTGTGTGTGTGTGTGTGTGTGTGTGTGTGTGTGTGTGTGTGTGTAGCTCCTGGAGACCAAGTCGACTGACAGAAAGCAGACGTTGCTTCATTACATCGCCAACGTGGTCAGAGAGAAATATTCGTCCGTGTCTCTGTTCTACAACGAGCTGCACTACGTGGACAAGGCTGCTGCAGGTGAGTCCGTGGGCCAAACAGATCGCTGTCTAGCCACCTGTGTGTTTACCTGTGTGTTTACCAGTGTTTACCTGTGTGCTTACCTGTGTTTACCAGTGTTTACCTGTGTGTTTACCTGTGTGTTTACCAGTGTTTACCTGTGTGTTTACCTGTGTTTACCAGTGTTTACCTGTGTGTTTACCTGTGTGTTTACCTGTGTGTTTACCAGTGTTTACCTGTGTGTTTACCTGTGTTTACCAGTGTTTACCTGTGTGTTTACCTGTGTGTTTACCAGTGTTTACCTGTGTGCTTACCTGTGTTTACCAGTGTTTACCTGTGTGTTTACCTGTGTTTACCAGTGTTTACCTGTGTGCTTACCTGTGTTTACCTGTGTTTACCTGTGTGTTTACCAGTGTTTACCTGTGTGCTTACCTGTGTGTTTACCAGTGTTTACCTGTGTGTTTACCTGTGTGTTTACCAGTGTTTACCTGTGTGTTTACCTGTGTGTTTACCAGTGTTTACCTGTGTGCTTACCTGTGTTTACCTGTGTGTTTACCTGTGTTTACCAGTGTTTACCTGTGTGCTTACCTGTGTTTACCTGTGTTTACCTGTGTGTTTACCTGTGTTTACCAGTGTTTACCTGTGTGCTTACCTGTGTTTACCTGTGTGCTTACCTGTGTTTACCAGTGTTTACCTGTGTGTTTACCTGTGTGCTTACCTGTGTTTACCTGTGCTCAGTGAGTCTGGAGAACGTTCTGTGTGACGTGAAGGAGCTGCAACGAGGGATGGAGCTCACCTGGAGAGAGTTCAGCGTGTCACACAACGCCACACTCAAAGACTTCATCAGCAGAAATGAATCACGGCTCAGCAAACTGCAGGAGGATGCCCGCATTGCTCAGGTGAGACGGCACACCTGAGCTCACCTGTTCCATCCAGACAGGTGAGCTCAGGTCACACGTAAAGTGTTTTTGTGTTTTTGACGAACCTCAGGACGCCTTCGAGGATGCAGTGAAGTTTTTCGGAGAGAGCTCCAAGACGATGCCACCGTCCGTCTTCTTCCCCATCTTTGTCCGGTTCATCAAAGCCTACAGGGTGAGTGACAGACAGGCCACGCCCCTTCCAGAAGGGGCGTGGCCTGTACAGCAGAGGCTCCTCCCACATCCTGATCACAGCATTCATTTTTAACACAATCATCGAACTTAAAACAGGTCAAGGAATAACGATGTTGTAACTTTTAGCTGGCGGAGGAGGAGAACGAGCAGCGTCGGCGTCAGGAGCAGATGTTGTTGGAGAAGCTGGAGCAGGAGGAGCAGCAGCAGGAGGAGGAGACCAAGGTGAGTCCCCACACACCCGTTATATCATCGCCAATGCGGCCTCTGATTGGTCGGACTAAAGCAAAGCCCCGCCCCCTCCAGTCTCCGTCCCACAGGGGGAAGCGGCAGCAGCAGGAGCTAATCACGGAGCTCCGACGACGGCAAGGAAAGGACAGCCGGCACGTTTACGAGGGGAAGGACGGCGCCATCGAGGACATCATCACAGGTAGAGTTACAGCCAAGATCCATCCAAAAGGTAGACATTTTTACAAAAAGCAGGTTGCAGAATGATCCAGCCCCCTATAAACAATGTTAACTGCAGAAAAACTCAAATGCCATCCACCTGTATGAATACATCTGGAAGTGAATCCAACGGGGACACATGCTGAACATTGAGTAAAACCCATGTCTATAAAATGGGGACACTTTGGGCCAATAAGCTCTATGGTTCAGACCAGAGAGATGTCCTGAAGTTTAGAGAGGAGACAGTCGCTTTGAAATGGGTCCAAGAAGATCTCCACGCTCTCGAATGTTCTCAGAGACGCTGTTGGAAGCATCATTGGTCAGTTCAAATCCACCGGTACTGTGACTAAAGTTGAAGCTAATTGGACGTTCCAGGAAGACAACGACCCCAAACACACATCAGAACCAACAAAGGCTGGTTAGAGAAGAAAGCCTGGAAGGTTCTAGAGTGGACATCACAACCTCCAGACTGAAATCCAATGGAGAACCTGTGGTGGATCTGAAGAAAGCTGCTGCAAAACGTGAACCTGAGAACATCGCTGAGCTGGAGACCATCGCCCACGAGGAATGGACTAAAATTCCCAAGGAGCTGCCAGAAGCTTGTTAGAGACGATACCTCCATCTACAGCAGGTCATTGGAGCTAAAAGCTGCTGAAGATACAGCCTCATAGGACCTGAAGATACGGCCTCATAGGACCAGAAGCTACAGCCCCATAGGACCTGAAGATACGGCCTCATAGGACCTGAAGATACAGCCTCATAGGACCTGAAGATACAGCCTCATAGGACCTGAAAATACAGCCGCATAGGACCTGAAGATACAACCTCATAGGACCTGAAGATACGGCCTCATAGGACCTGAAGATACAGCCTCATAGGACCTGAAGATACAACCTCATAGGACCTGAAGATACAGCCCCATAGGACCTGAAGATACGGCCTCATAGGACCTGAAGATACAGCCTCATAGGACCTGAAGATACAACCTCATAGGACCTGAAGATACAACCTCATAGGACCTGAAGATACAACCTCATAGGACCTGAAAATACGGCCTCATAGGACCTGAAGATACGGCCTCATAGGACCTGAAGATACGGCCTCATAGAACCTGAAGATACAGCCTCATAGGACCTGAAGATACAACCTCATAGGACCTGAAGATACAGCCTCATAGGACCTGAAGATACAACCTCATAGGACCTGAAGATACGGCCTCATAGGACCTGAAGATACAACCTCATAGGACCTGAAGATACAGCCTCATAGGACCTGAAGATACGGCCTCATAGAACCTGAAGATACAGCCTCATAGGGGGTTGGCTCATTCTGTATGCTACTGTAGACAGCTTTTAATGTGTATTTGTGTGCATTTATGTGTGTAGTTGTGTATATTTGTGTGTATATTTGTGTATCTGCTGACTGGTTCTTGTGTCTCCAGCTCTGAAAACCGTCCCCTTCACGGCTCGGTCGGCCAAACGCAGCTCGCGCTTCTTCTGTGACCCCGCCCACTCCGAGGAGCACTACTGATGACATCACTGAGAGCGGCGGGAGGCCATGCCCACTTCAAATCGATGGGACCAATTAGCACTTTCTGATGATTGATGTGAACTGATGACATCATGTCTTCTCTCTTATTCTATTGGTCAGTTGGTGCACAGACCAGGCACCCAGACACCAGCGGACCTCGGGGCCCCGGGTCAGAACCTCTCCCTCCATCCAAACCACATAAAGTGTCTTAGCTGAGAACCGAAGTTCTGAAGCTGAACATCTGGAGCTTTTGACCGGACCACATGATCTTCCTCTGTACTCAGAGGTGCCGTTTGTTCTTGACTTCCTGGTGTTCAGGTTTCCAGTTTTCAGAGCACTTTAAAGAAACAGAAGTTCATCGTTAAATGAAAGAAAGGGGAACATGAACACCTCCAGCTGGAACACAACCGGACCTCTGAGGAACACTATGTGGTCCATGGTCAAAAGCCCAGGTTCTTAAAAATCTCTGACATAATAGAAATTAACCAACCAGTAAATTGAGGATAGCTGTGAAGAGAAACTTCAGACATCACGGTGCTAAAACCCCTGACGTTCCTTACAGCGCCCAAATCGTGCCTCGTTTTTTAAAGCCCACCACTGGTGGCGCCGTAGAACAGCATCCCCATGAGTCGGGTTCTGGTGTTCTATGTTGGACCAGAACCCGGACGCGCCTTTTTAAACCACATGAGGGCTAACAGCGGCTAAACTTCAGCTTCAGAGTCCTGTTTCTGGGTCAGCAGATCTGCGGTTCTCCTGTTGTTCTGGGTTCCTTTGGTCTGTGTCTTTAACTGGATCTTGTACAGGGTTCTACTCCTTTCACTACATTGTGTTTTACTGTGTTCTACTGTATTTTTTTCGCCTTATGGAGCCAGGATACACAGAGTCTGGCAGTTTACAAACCAAGAACAGTGTTAACACAAAGCATTCGGATTCACGGAACTACGTCTGACTGACGGAACCACGTCTGACCGACAGAACCACGTCTGACAGACGGAACCACTTCTGACAGACAGAATCACGTCTGACCGACGGAACCACGTCTGACAGAGAGAACCACGCCTGACTGACGGAACCATGTCTGACAGACGGAACCACTTCTGACAGAGAGAACCACGTCTGACCGACGGAACCACGTCTGACCGACGGAACCACGTCTGACCGATAGAACCACGTCCGACAGACCTTGTCCAGCTGATTGAACTAGGCCCTCCTGACAGAATTATGTACGACTGACGAAACCAAGTCTTACTGATGGAACCGTGTGTGACTGGCTTAAACATATCTGACTAACAGAACTGTATCCGACTGACGAAACAAAGACAGATTGACGGAACTACAGTCGTGGTCAAACGTTTACATACATTAGTAAAGAACATAATGTCATGGCTCTCTTGAGGTTCCAGTTATTTCTACAACTCTGATTTTTCTCGGATAGAGAGATTGGAACAGATACTTCTTTGTCACAAAAACATTCATGAAGTTTGGTTCTTTTATGATTTTATTATGGGTTAACAGAAAAAGTGACCAAATCTGCTGGGTCAAAAATATACATATAGCAATGCTAATAGGTTGTTGTTAGAGATACGGACCCGTACCCGTAGCCTGTGGACTACGGATACGGCACTTGCCATTTGCCAATCAGATACGCGAGATCTGGTCACGTGACTCCCGGTAGACGTTAGCGGTACGGACCCATAGCATTGGTACTACAGGTACGGACCCTAAACCTGACCCTAACACTAACCCTAACCTTAACCTTTGCTTACCTTTCAACAGTTTGCAGTGGTTAGCAGCTTCTTGACTCGCGAGACTCGCGTACGGGTCCGTATCTGTCTGGCAAATGGAAAGTGCCGTATCCGTAGCCCACAGGCTACGGGTACGGGTCCGTATCTGTAGACACTACCATGCTAATATTTGGTTACACGTCCCTTGGCCATTTTCACTTCAATTAGATGCTTTTGGTAGCCATCCACAAGCTTCTGATTGAATCTTTGACCGCTCCTCTTGACAGAATCGGTGCAGTTCAGTTAAATTTGTTGGCTTTCTGATATGGACTTGTTTCTTCAGCATTGTCCACATGTTTTCAATGGGGTTTAAGTCAGGACTTTGGTAAGGCCATTCTAAAACCTTAATTCTAGCCTGATTTAGCCATTCTATTACCACTTTTGATGTGTGTTTGGGGTCATTGTCCTGTTGGAACACCCAACTGTGGCCAAGACCCAACCTTCAGGCTGATCATTTTAGGTTATCTTGAAGAATTTGAAGGTAATCCTCCTTCTTCATTATCCCATTTACTCTCTTTAAAGCACCATTTCCATGGGCAGCAAAACAGCCCCACAGCATAATACTACCACCACTGTGCTTGACGGTAGGCATGGTGTTCTTGGGGTCAAAGGCCTCACCTTTTCTCCTCCAAACATATTGCTCGGCATTGTGGCCAAACAGCTTGATTTTTGTTTCGTCTGACCACAGAACTTTCCTCCAGAAAGTCTTATCTTTGTCCATGTGATCAGCAGCAAACTTCAGTTGAGCCTTAAGGTGTCGCTTTTGGAGCAAGGACTTCTTGCACGGCAGCCTCTCAGTCCATGGCAATGCAAAACACGCTTGACCATGGACACTGACACCTGTGTTCCAGCAGCTTCTTATTCTTTGCAGATCTGCTTTTTGGTGGTTCTCGGTTGACTCTTAACCCTCCTGACCAATTTTCGCTCAGCAGCAGATGATAGCTTGCATTTTCTTCCTGATCGCGGCAGTGACAAAACAGTGCCATGCACTTTATTCTTACAAACAATTGTTTGCACTGTTGCTCTTGGGACCTGCAGCTGCTTTGAAATGGCTCCAAGTGACTTTCCTGACTTGTTCAAGTCAATGATTCACTTTTTCAGATCCGTGCTGAGCTCCTTTGACTTTCCTGTTGTAGTGTTTGTGGGCATTTGTATCCACTGAGCCCTATTTAAATGGCCTCAGAAGTAGCCAGCTGTAGTCACTCATAATCACTCATTAGAAGTCAAGACGCAATGCTATGAAGCTCATTTCAATGACACAACTTTCTAAGTTACCAAAATTGCTAATTTATGTTGCTGTATGTATATGTTTGACCCAGCAGATTTGGTCACTTTTTCTGTTAACCCTTAATAAAGTCATAAAAGAACCAAACTTCATGAATGTTTTTGTGACAAAGAAGTATCTGTTCCAATCTCTCTATCACAGAAAAATCAGAGTTGTAGAAATAACTGGAAACTCAAGAGAGCCATGACATTATGTTCTTTACAAGTGTATGTAAACGTTTGACCACGACTGTAAGTCCTACTGACTGAACCTTGGCCAACCGGTGGAACTGTGCCAGACTGACGAAACACTGACAGACTGACAGAACCACGTGTGACTGATGGAACCACATCAGCATGTTCTTCAAGCCAAACTCTGTATATCTGTGACTCTCAGTCCCTTCAGAACGTCTCTGCACCCGTCAGCAGCAGAACGGCACCAGCAGAAACCTACAAACTGACGACGAGACACTTCAGCATACAGAACGTCGGGTTCTTCATCACTGTGTTTGGAAGGCTGAAGCCCAGAGCTGCAGTTTGAGGCGTCACACTGAGGTGGCGCTGTGTGGCTGTGTGGAGGCGGGTCTGCTGGTGAGGCTCTGGACTCACCTGTAAAAACACGTGGAGGACAGAGCTGTGGAGCTGTCCGGTCCGAGGGGTCGACACCACCCTCCCCGTCCTTAAACCCCAACCCTCACCCCTTTATTTTAAATGGAAACGAGAAAAGAATCCTCAGCACAAAGTTTTCTACGTGTACAGATGTTTTCTAGGAAGCTGTGTAGTCATGCTCGTCCTGTCTGGTGTTTGTTGGATGTTGGTGGTGATTCTGCACTTGGTGTGTAAATAAAGCGCACCCTGTCGACACGAGCGTGTGTTATTAACTGATGCACGACATTACCCACAATCCTCCATGACTGTTTATTAATTATAAGTGATGCACTACATTACCCACAAGCCTCAATAACTGGTGCACTACATTACCCACAATCCTCCATGACAATTATTAATTGAGGCACTACATTACCCACAATCCTCCATGACTCTTTATTATTAAGTGATGCACTACATTACCCACAATCCTCCATGACTTCATTATTAATTGAGGCACTACATTACCCACAATCCTCCATGACTTCATTATTAATTGAGGCACTACATTACCCACAATCCTCCATGACTTCATTATTAATTGAGGTACTACATTACCCACAATCCTCCATGACTTCATTATTAATTGAGGCACTACATTACCCACAATCCTCCATGACTCTTTATTATTAAGTGATGCACTACATTACCCACAATCCTCCATGACTTCATTATTAATTGAGGCACTACATTACCCACAATCCTCCATGACTCTTTATTATTAAGTGATGCACTACATTACCCACAATCCTCCATGACTTCATTATTAATTGAGGTACTACATTACCCACAATCCTCCATGACTTCATTATTAATTGAGGCACTACATTACCCACAATCCTCCATGACTGTTTATTATTAATTGAGGCACTACATTACCCACAATCCTCCACAGTAAAAGTTTCAGAATCAAGTTCCAACCGTTCTCAGACACTGATTGGTCCACTATCATGTCAGATTTTCCATGTTTCTGATTGGCTCATTAGCTTCCCATACAGCAGGTGAAGCCCTCATTAATGAACTTATTGATCTAGTTATTGATCTAGCTATTGATCCAGTTATTGATTGGTCCTGTAGTGCAGGTGATCTGTGCTGTGATTGGATGGATGGAGATCAATGACGGGTCGAGTCTCCGCCTCCTGGACGTCACCCAGAGAAGAAGTGTGGAGGTCGACCTTTGACCCCGAGTCCTGTCACCTGTACACACACACACACACACACACACACACACACACACACACAGACCGGTCAATAGGTGTTGCCATAGTAACCTCAGGTAGCTGACAAGTGAGCGTCTGACTCACCCTGAAGGTGTGTCCTGCCTGCGGCTGCTTCTTGAGCTCTGATTGGTCGAGGCCCATACTGGCTGAGGTCACGTAGAGGTCAGTGTAGTCTGGACCCCCGAAGCAGACTGAGGTGGTCTTAGTGGCAGGAAGGGGGATGGTCTGGAGACGCACACCTGGACAACCGACAGGTCGATCAGAGAACCACAGAACACACAGGAACCAGGACCAGTAGAACCAGTAGGACTATCCAGTATAACCAGTTGGACTAACCAGTATAACCATTTGGACCAGTAGGACTATCCAGTATAACCAGTTGGACTAACCAGTATAACCATTAGGACCAGTAGGACTATCCAGTCCAACCAGTCTAACCAGTCTAACCAGTCTAACCCACCAGTAGCAGGGTCTATGTTGAGGACCCGTCCTCCATCATAACACGCCACCCAGAGTCGACCTCCAGCGTCCAGCGTCATCCCATCAGGAAGCCCCTCCTCCTCCTCCAACCGGTACACCACACGACGGTTACCTAGGCAACACACACACAACACAACATACAGTATGAACACACCTGTACTACAGTATTAATACACCTGTACTACAGTACTAGTACACCTGAACTGCAGTACTACTACACCTGTACTACAGTAATAGTACACTTGTACTGCATTTAAAAGGAATGTTATGTTGAAATATTTGCAACAGAGAGACTGATGCCTTTGGCTGTGTGGATGTGTGTGGGCACTGGAAAAGTGCTTACACACATTGGATGATGATGGTGATGATGATGTTGATGATGAGTTGGGTGGGGGTTAGAGTCAGCGAAGGTGGGCCCGTCTGTCTTTGTATGTTTATCTCTGTAGTTAGTTTTTTTTCTCTTGTTTTGTTGTATTGTAATGTTTTTGTGATGGTGAGTGGGGGGTTGGAAATTTAAAAGCCTTTGCTTCATCTATCCCCTTTTCAAACCAAGATATAATTTTATGTCTGTTGTCAAAAGAGCTGTGTGCAGGTTTGAAATAAATTTACTGAACTGAACTGAACTACTACACTTGTACTACATTAATAGTACACCTGTACTACATTAATAGTACAGCTGTACTACAGTAATAGTACACCTGTACTACATTAATAGTACACTTGTACTACATTAATAGTACACTTGTACTACATTAATAGTACACCTGTACTACATTAATAGTACAGCTGTACTACAGTAATAGTACACCTGTACTACATTAATAGTACAGCTGTACTACAGTAATAGTACACCTGTACTACATTAATAGTACAGTTGTACTACAGTAATAGTACACCTGTACTACATTAATAGTACACCTGTACTACAGTAATAGTACAGTTGTACTACAGTAATAGTACACCTGTACTACATTAATAGTACACCTGTACTACAGTAATAGTACAGTTGTACTACAGTAATAGTACACTTGTACTACAGTAATAGTACAGTTGTACTACAGTAATAGTACACCTGTACTACATTAATAGTACACCTGTACTACAGTAATAGTACAGTTGTACTACAGTAATAGTACAGTTGTACTACAGTAATAGTACACCTGTACTACATTAATAGTACACCTGTACTACAGTAATAGTACAGTTGTACTACAGTAATAGTACACCTGTACTACATTAATAGTACACCTGTACTACAGTAATAGTACAGTTGTACTACAGTAATAGTACAGTTGTACTACAGTAATAGTACACCTGTACTACATTAATAGTACACCTGTACTACAGTAATAGTACAGTTGTACTACAGTAATAGTACAGTTGTACTACAGTAATAGTACACCTGTACTACATTAATAGTACACCTGTACTACAGTAATAGTACAGTTGTACTACAGTAATAGTACAGTTGTACTACAGTAATAGTACACCTGTACTACATTAATAGTACACCTGTACTACAGTAATAGTACAGTTGTACTACAGTAATAGTACACCTGTACTACATTAATAGTACACCTGTACTACAGTAATAGTACAGTTGTACTACAGTAATAGTACACCTGTACTACATTAATAGTACACCTGTACTACAGTAATAGTACAGTTGTACTACAGTAATAGTACAGTTGTACTACAGTAATAATACACCTGTACTACATTAATAGTACACTTGTACTACAGTAATAGTACACCTGTACTACAGTAATAGTACACTTGTACTGCAGTAATAGTACACTTGTACTACAGTAATAGTACACTTGTACTACAGTAATAGTACAGTTGTACTGCAGTACCGATCTTTCCAGTGGTAGCATCATAGTCGAAGGCGTCAACAGTCAGAGCCAAACTGTCGATGTAGAAAAACGTCTTCTGGTCCAGAGACCAGTCCAGCCCGTTAGAGATGTCCACCTGGAGGGGACAGGGACAGGTGAAGTACAGGTAGAGGTTAAAGTACTGGCACAGGGATAGGAACATTTACAGGTAGAGGTTGAGGATACCTGGCTCAGGTGCTTGGTCACAGTGTGGTCAGCGGTCACAGAGAACAGAGATCCCTGCTTCCTTTCTTCCGGTTGGCCCTCAGCCAACATCGTACCTGAGACACAACACAGCGTTACCATAGCAACACAGGTGAGGACAGGAACAGGTAACCAGGTGGTACCTGGACAGGTAGGTAGCAGACTGACCTGCCCAAAGGCGTCCAATGGGATCCACCTTCCCATCGTTCAGGCGGGTGTTCCGTTTGTCTTCATCAACTCTGGCCAGTGATGTCATCACCTTAGTCGACCAATCAACAGCCACAATGCTGCAGCCCACACCTGCTATGTAACCACCTGACTTCCGAGGAATCGCGAAGCCAACCGAGTCAGCTGAGGGGAGACAGGAGGGAGGAGTCAGACAGACAGGTAAGAGACAGACAGGTGAGAGAGGGGGAAGGAGTCAGACAGACAGGTAAGAGACAGACAGGTGAGAGACAGACAGGTGAGAGAGGGGGGAGGAGTCAGACAGACAGGTAAGAGGCAGACAGGTGAGAGACAGACAGGTAAGAGACAGACAGGTGAGAGAGGGGGAGGAGTCAGACAGACAGGTGAGAGAGGGGGGAGGAGTCAGACAGACAGGTGAGAGAGACAGGTGAGAGACAGACAGGTGAGAGAGGAGGGAGGAGTCAGACAGACAGGTAAGAGACAGACAGGTGAGAGACAGACAGGTGAGAGAGGGGGGAGGAGTCAGACAGACAGGTGAGAGAGACAGGTGAGAGACAGACAGGTGAGAGAGGAGGGAGGAGTCAGACAGACAGGTGAGAGAGGAGGGAGGAGTCAGACAGACAGGTAAGAGAGACAGGTGAGAGACAGGCAGGTGAGAGAGGAGGGAGGAGTCAGACAGACAGGTAAGAGACAGACAGGTGAGAGACAGACAGGCGAGAGAGGGGGAGGAGTCAGACAGACAGGTGAGAGAGGGGGGAGGAGTCAGACAGACAGGTTAGAGAGACAGGTGAGAGACAGACAGGTGAGAGACAGACAGGTGAGAGAGGGGGGAGGAGTCAGACAGACAGGTGAGAGAGACAGGTGAGAGACAGACAGGTGAGAGACAGACAGGTGAGACACGAGGGAGGAGTCAGACAGACAGGTGAGAGAGGGGGGAGGAGTCAGACAGAGAGGTGGGGCAAGGGAAGAAGCTGATTGGCCAACCTGTCTCCACAGACTGGATCTGATTGGTCACTGAGTTCCAGCGGTGGATCTTACGACCTGGGATGTCGACGAATAGCAGCGTCTTGTCTGACTCCTCCCACACTGGCCCTTCACCAACCAGAGCGCTCGTCTTCACCACACTCTCCACCTTCACCGATGACATCACTGCCGTCTGTCTGGACCAATCACAGCGCAGGAAGCTCCTCACAAACTGTCACACTGTTACCATGGAAACTACATATTATTCTGGTACGACACAACGTGATACTAAACAGTATGTACAAGTACTACATTATAGTACTACTACACAATATACAACAAAATACTTCACTATGTTCCAGTACTAGTCTGTGTACTTCATATTATACAACATATACAAGATAGTACTGCATAGTGTGTTGCAGTACTACACTGTGTACAAATACAAGATCCTTCAAGCTGTACTGTGGTAGTAACAGAGTAAAACATGTCGTATCACAGTACACGGAATACTACTGAACATTAAAACAGAATACTACACAGTATTATACAGTACTGATAGTATAAAAACTACATAATAGAGTAGTACATAAAGTAGTGCTACACACTGAAAGTATAAATACTACATAATATAGTAGCATATAAAGTAGTACTACCCACTGATAGTATAAAAACTACATAATACAGTAGTACATAAAGTAATGCTACACACTAAAAGTATAAATACTACTTAATATAGTAGTATATAAAGTAGTACTACATATTGACAGTGTAAATACTCTATAATGCAGTAGAAGTACTCCATGACTCTGCACTTTTCTGACCTGTTGTTAATTAACAAGGTCAGTTAAAGTTTAAACTGTTGACGCAGCAGGTTTTTCTGCCACCACACTCCGTTGACATTCGGCCATTTTGTGCTGCTGCCTTGCTCAGCGGCAACGGGCGGAGCAGCTGGACTCTAACTACAGGTCTAAAGGCTGCCCTGCTGCATTCGGCACACACATTTCACTCATAAATACCTAAATAGCTGTTTTAGGAGCAAACCAGGCTGATGTCTGTCGCTGAAAGACCGCAGAAAGTCGCATAAAATCAGATGAAAGTTAAACAGAGTTTGGTTTGCAGGAATACATCAAGTGCACGATTTGTCCACGCAGTACACACATCTTAAAGTTTAAAGTAGTAGTTTTTTTGTTGTTCCTTTTAATGGACTCCCGCGCGTTGAGGCTTCTGCAGAAAACAGAGTATAACTTCAAGTAGCAGAGTACTGTGTTTGGAGTTAAACTACATGTCTACGCAGTAGAACTCACCGAACTGTGTACTTTGTGCACAAATAAACTTTAAAGCAGACCTACCTGAAGCAGCGAAGGACGGATCGCAGTACTTTGAAGTACTCCGAAGTATTTCTCGGTGCGCCTGCTGTTATTGGGGAGATAGCTCCGCCCCTCCCGGAGGATCACTCCCACCAAACGCATCCGAAAAGTGTATCGACACTAATGATTTTACAAAGAAAATTAAAATCCAACTAAAATCACAGCATTTTTTTGGAGCTACGAATTGTAACAACAGAAAAATTCTGCAAATTTATACCCTTTAAACGGCCTCTGAACTAATAATCTATAACATGTGACTCCATCAGGAAAATTCTACAAATCTAGACTTAAAGATTAAAATTTGGCCTGTTTATGGCTCTCTAAAAGACCTCCAGGAAGACATGTGAAATACACGTTTACTCTTAAAATCACCAAAATTACACCCTATTTTAGAGCTAGAAACTGTGAAAACAGAAAAATTCTTCTGATTTCTACCTTATAAACAGCCTCTGAACTAATAATCTGTCACATGTCACTTTATCAGGAAAATTATACAAATCTAGATTTAAAGATTAAAATTTAGCCTGATTTATGGATCTGTAAAAGACCTCCAGCATGTCTGAAAGACACGTTTACTTTTAAAATCACCAAAATGAGACCATATTTCAGAGCTACGAAGTGTAAAAGCAGGAACAGAGTGAACCTTAACCCGGTGGTTTATCACTGTTAGAATCTGGTCCCAGTAAGAGACGGTTCAATCTGCAGATCATTTATTAGAACCATTAGAACTTCCAACCCTCCCTGACAGACGGAACCTCTAAGGCATGGTATTAAATCTACCTCAAAGCTGTACGTTCATGGTGAATCTGGATCATTTACCAGCTCTCTCTGTCATTTAATCCACCCAACGCTGCACCTTTTGGACATCTTTCCCTGATCTCCAAACAAAGACAACAGATGACATTCTGTCTTCATGTCCACACTGTAAACCTCTGACCTCTGTCTTATTTAGGTAAATGTGTTCCTCAATCATTCAGGAAATCAGGGGACCTTGTGAAGGTGACCTTGGCAGAGAAATAAAGCCAATGAATTAACTAATAAACCCCTCCTCCTGTGCTGGGCTCCGCCTGGTCCAGCTGAAGGTGGAGTTGAAGGAGGCTAGAAAATATATTCTTCTATTCTGTTTCCTATTCTGCTACCTGTAGTGCGTGGCGCATAAAAAAGTAAGTATATTACAATGAAGAAAACGGAAAATTCAATAAAAACTGCTCAACAATGGATCTTTGAGTGTCATTTCTGCATCTTTTGTGTGACATCAGCGTTCAAAGCTTGAAAACATGGGAGTAGCAGCACAGCCTCCAGACTTAAAGTCCATGGAGCTGGTTTGGATGAACTGCACAGAAGACAGAAAGCAAAGAACCTACAAGAGCCTCACATTTATGGAACTTCTGCTGCAGAGCTGGAAGAACTTTCTGAAGAACATCTGGTTTCTGTTGTGGAAAGAATGAGTTCAGCTGTTAGATCTGCCAAAGGTGGTACTCTGATGAGTCAAAAGTTTAGAATATATTTGGTTTATAAAGTGATACTTGTTTATTTGTTCTCTGCTTTAATATCAGAAAACAAATAGACATCGACATGCAGAATTTACAACAAAAAAATGGACAAACTGGGTTGCTCTAAGACTTTTGACCAGCCGTGTGCATCAACTGTAAATATTCCAGTTATTAAACTGGAAACATTCAATTCAATTTTCAGACTCATTAAAAACTGCAGAAATCTGCTCAACAGAAGCTTCATACTGTCACCATGGCAACTGCCATGACAGAGAAACACAGGGCAAAAACAAAGAATAAACAGAAACCAAACAACAAATAATGTGAAATAAAATTTAATAATAAACATTTAAAATGTAAACTTTGAACACAAGATGCAGAACGAGAAGCAGAGCACGGCTTTATTCAGGAACACGTGATCAATAAGTACTGATCGATAACTACTGATCAATAAGCACTGATCGATAACTACTGATCAATAAGCACTGATCGATAACCACAGATCAATAAGCACTGATCGATAACCACAGATCAATCAGCTGATCAATAACTACTGATCAATAAGCACTGATCGATAACCACAGATCAATCAGCTGATCAATAACTACTGATCAATAAGCACTGATCGATAACTACTGATCAATAAGCACTGATCAATAACTACTGATCGATAACCACTGATTATTCATCAACCAGCTGATAAATAACAGTGCTGACAGTCTTGTTGCTATGGTAACATGTTGTATCGATGACTAATTGAACTGAGGATCACTTTTGGCAGCAGTCTGCCTCCATACACTCTGAATGGGGATCACTTTTTGGCAGCTCCAGCTCTGGCCCTGTTCAACCTGTCAATCACCAGGCGGTCGGAGGCGGAGCATCTGGAGAGGACCGCGCCCATCTCCGCCTCGTTCCGGCGCTCGATGGCGGCGTCTGCTGCCCCCTCCAGGTCACTGACAGGAAGAGGAAACGCAGAGTTACCTGACTGGCTCAACAGCCCCATGATGTCACAGGTGATGTCACAGGTGAGGTGTGTTACCTGACGGCCAGGTGAGCTTTGACCTTCTGCTCAGGTGTCACCTTGGAAACGTACTTCTTAGCTTCATACTTGTTGTTACACTTTATGCAAACTTCAACGAAGGCCTGGGGAGGAGACGGAGCTAAGACTCATGGGAAATGTAGTTTATGCACAATGTCTGGAGGGGGCAGGGCTAATCCTTACCAGGTAGCCAATAGGAGACTTTTTGCTCTTTGAGAACTTCTCTAACTCCTCCCACTCCTCCTTCTCTGCCAGAGACTTCAGCTTCAGCCACCAATATCTGCACAGGTAGGACAGGTGGACAGGTAAGACATTTTGACAGGTAGGACAGGTGGGCAGGTTGGACAGGTAGGACATTGAGGCAGGTAGGACAAGTAGGACATATAGACAGGTAGGGCAGGTAGGACAGGTAGGACATTTAGACAGTTGGACATTTAGACAGGTAGGACATTTAGACAGGTTGGATATTTAGACAGGTAGACAGGTAGACAGGTAGACAGGTAGGACAGATAGACAAGTAGGACAGGTAACAGATAGACAGGTGGACAGCGGAATGAGGTGAAACAGGTGAGTTTCCGGTTTAAAATGAGAGCGTGATGTCAGCCAATCAGAGCAGAGCGGTGACGTCATCGTCTCACCTCTTGTCAGGAACTCTGAAGTCTCTGTAGAGCTGCTCAGCCTGTTTGTGGAGCCCCAATGCCAGCAGAGCCTCCATGGTGGCCTAAAGACACAGGGGACATCAAGGGATAGCATGAGGGGACGTCAAGAGCGGACATCACGAGGGAACATCATGAGGGGACGCCATGAGGGGACAGCATGAGGGGACGTCATGAGGGGACATCACGAGGGAACATCATGAGGGGACGTCATGAGGGGACGTCAAGAGCGGACATCATGAGGGGACGTCATGAGGGGACGCCATGAGGGGACAGCATGAGGGGACGTCACGAGGGGACGTCACGAGGGGACGTCACGAGGGGACGTCAGGAGGGGACGCCATGAGGGGACAGCATGAGGGGACAGCATGAGGGGACAGCATGAGGGGACGTCATGAGGGGACGTCACGAGGGGACATCACGAGGGGACGTCACGAGGGGACGTCACGAGGGGACGTCACGAGGGGACGTCACGAGGGGACATCACGAGGGGACATCACACAGTAACTGTTTTAATATTAAAATGTGAACATGCAGGGGAGTGTTATTATATCGGTTCCATGTCGTTGTTTTTCACGGTAAAAATAACCGGAGCAGATGAATCCAGAGACTGTCTATGGATGAACCGAGGTGGTGATGTTCCAAATGGACTTTAACCTTGATGCGTTCTCACCAAGTACAAGAGAACAAACTTGCTTAGAACTTAGAACTGAGAATGGCCGAGCTGACGCTCCACCGCTGGAGGCCTCTAATTGGTTGCCACCAGGACGACACCTGACCTTACCTGTAGAGACAGTCCCAGAAGCCCCGCCCCTTTCTCGTCGTCCAGTTTGCGTTGGAAGCGGAGGAGACGCATCTCGTCCTCGGTGGCCTGAGGACCAATCAGACAGAAGCTCAGACAGTGATGTCACAGGACGTCCTCACCTGTCCACCAGGTGTTCAAACAACCGACGATACAAACCACAAATACTACTGACAAAGTACCAGAAATACTACTGACAAAGTACTAAAAATACTACTGACAAAGTACACTGACAGTCATTAAAAACTTTGAGACCATATTTTTCAACATAATTTTTATTCTGAAGCCCCAAACTGGATTTTCTTCATATGAATCATTTGTTTAGCATATTGGCATACAGAAACAAAAATCTAAAGTTTCAAGAATGATTTCAAAACAAAGAATTTCACAAAAGAAAACGGCACCTGCCAAACACAAAGTCACAACAGTCAATACCGAGTATGGCCTCCATTTGCTTGGATGCAGGCAGCAATCCGTCGGCGCATGCTTTGGACCAGGCTTCTGATTGTGGGTTGGGAACAGCCCATACGCCTGGATACATCACTGTAGCCCAAAGCGGCCTCCACCATACCCAGTGCCCGGAGACGTTGTTCATGTGATAGACGCAACATGATGCTGTTCACTGGACTAACAATGGTGGCCTTTTTTGGGCCTTTATATAGGCCTTCAAACCCATTCTCACATTGTGCAGATACTCACTGAGTATTGTTTGGTGTGTATTTGGTTCACTTTTGCAAAGTGACCAACCCATGTGCAATGAATCATGACAAAATGACAACTCATCATTATCTCCACTACCAGGGCACTAGATCATCAGTAAATCCACAAGGAATCATTACAACCCCCCTACAAGTAGAATTCTGCCTACATTTCTACCTCAAAGTTTATATTGACTGTCAGTATACTAAAAATACTACTGACAAAGTACTAAAATACTACTGACAAAGTACTAAAAAGGTAAATGTAGTACACAGTACATACTGTATACTGCAGGTCAATGTGGTACACAGTCTGTACTACTAGTGAATGCAGTACTTCATAACCTGCTGAGGTTCTCGTACTCCTGCTGGCAGCAACAGGCCTGAGGACTACTTCAGTACTTGATGTTTAATTTCCTGAGTACTTCTACTGCGTACGTTGTACATGAGTGTAGTCCTCAGTCCTGTTGTAGTACATGAGTGTACTTGTACTTCTAGGGATCAGTGACGTTTCCTGGACGTTACCTTGGCAGCAAACTCATTCTTGGCCTTGTTGTACTCGTCTACTGCACTCTGGAGGAGAGACAGACGGCTCTCTAACCTCTGCAGGGAGACAGGTAGAGACAGACAGGTGAGACAGACAGACAGACAGACAGGTAGAGACACACAGACAGGTAAAGACAGACAGGTAGAGACACACAGACAGGTAAAGACAGACAGGAGAGACAGACAAGTAGAGACAGACAGACAGGAGAGACAGACAGACAGGTAGAGACAGACAGGTGAGACAGACAGACAGGTAGAGACAGACAGGTGAGACATACAGACAGGTAGAGACAGGCAGACAGGTGAGACAGACAGACAGGTGAGACAGACAGACAGGTAGAGACAGACAGGTAGAGACAGACAGGTAGAGACAGACAGACAGGTGAGACAGACAGGTGAGACAGACAGACAGGTAGAGACAGACAGACAGGTGAGACAGACAGGTGAGACAGACAGACAGGTAGAGACAGACAGGTCGACACAGACAGACAGGTGAGACAGACAGGTGAGACAGACAGGTGAGACAGACAGGTGAGACAGACAGACAGGTAGAGACAGACAGACAGGTAGAGACAGACAGGTAGAGACAGACAGACAGGTAGAGACAGACAGGTGAGACAGACAGGTGAGACAGACAGACAGACAGGTAGAGACAGACAGGTAGAGACAGACAGGTAGAGACAGACAGACAGGTGAGACAGACAGGTGAGACAGACAGACAGGTGAGACAGACAGGTGAGACAGACAGACAGGTAGAGACAGACAGGTAGAGACAGACAGACAGGTAGAGACAGACAGACAGGTGAGACAGACAGACAGGTGAGACAGACAGGTGAGACAGACAGACAGGTAGAGACAGACAGGTGAGACAGACAGACAGACAGGTAGAGACAGACAGGTAGAGACAGTCAGGTGAGACAGACAGACAGACAGGTAGAGACAGACAGGTAGAGACAGTCAGGTGTTACCTTCTCCTTATAGCTGGCGGTTACGTAGTAGTTGGCCAGCTCCTGATGGTTGTCGTCCTGGTTGTAGAGATCCTTCAGAGTTTCTTGTTCCTGCAGCTTACAGAACTGACAAACAAACAAACGGATAAATAAACAAACAGATAAACAAAAAAATAACATGTTGGGGGGACAATCCAGAAGTGTTCACGTGTCCATGTTTCAACAGTTTATCAGGACATCGTGGGCTCCTCCGAAGGACTGTATGGGGGAGAAGCTATGATAAAGGTGTGTCTCCCTGTCTGTTGAGAGGGAGGAGCTATGATAAAGGTGTGTCTACCTGTCTGTAGAGGGGGAGGAGCTATGATAAATGTCTGTCTACCTGTCTGTAGAGGGGGAGGAGCTATGATGAAGGTGTGTCTACCTGTCTGTAGAGGGGGAGGAGCTATGATAAAGGTGTGTCTACCTGTCTGTAGAAGGGGAGGAGCTATGATAAAGGTGTGTCTACCTGTCTGTAGAAGGGGAGGAGTTATGATAAAGGTGTGTCTACCTGTCTGTAGAAGGGGAGGAGCTATGATAAAGGTGTGTCTACCTGTCTGTAGAGGGGGAGGAGCTATGATAAAGGTGTGTCTACCTGTCTGTAGAGGGGGAAGAGCTATGATAAAGGTGTGTCTACCTGTCTGTAGAGGGGGAGGAGCTATGATAAAGGTGTGTCTACCTGTCTGTAGAGGGGGAGGAGCTATGATAAATGTCTGTCTACCTGTCTGTAGAAGGGGAGGAGCTATGATAAAGGTGTGTCTACCTGTCTGTAGAGGGGGAGGAGCTATGATAAAGGTGTGTCTACCTGTCTGTAGAGGGGGAAGAGCTATGATAAAGGTGTGTCTACCTGTCTGTAGAGGGGGAAGAGCTATGATAAAGGTGTGTCTACCTGTCTGTAGAGGGGGAGGAGCTATGATAAAGGTGTGTCTACCTGTCTGTAGAAGGGGAGGAGCTATGATAAAGGTGTGTCTACCTGTCTGTAGAGGGGGAAGAGCTATGATAAAGGTGTGTCTACCTGTCTGTAGAGGGGGAGGAGCTATGATAAAGGTGTGTCTACCTGTCTGTAGAGGGGGAAGAGCTATGATAAAGGTGTGTCTACCTGTCTGTAGAAGGGGAGGAGCTATGATAAAGGTGTGTCTACCTGTCTGTAGAGGGGGAAGAGCTATGATAAAGGTGTGTCTACCTGTCTGTAGAGGGGGAGGAGCTATGATAAAGGTGTGTCTACCTGTCTGTAGAGGGGGAGGAGCTATGATAAAGGTGTGTCTACCTGTCTGTAGAGGGGGAAGAGCTATGATAAAGGTGTGTCTACCTGTCTGTAGAAGGGGAGGAGCTATGATAAAGGTGTGTCTACCTGTCTGTAGAGGGGGAGGAGCTATGATAAAGGTGTGTCTACCTGTCTGTAGAAGGGGAGGAGCTATGATAAAGGTGTGTCTACCTGTCTGTAGAGGGGGAGGAGCTATGATAAAGGTGTGTCTACCTGTCTGTAGAGGGGGAAGAGCTATGATAAAGGTGTGTCTACCTGTCTGTAGAAGGGGAGGAGCTATGATAAAGGTGTGTCTACCTGTCTGTAGAGGGGGAGGAGCTATGATAAAGGTGTGTCTACCTGTCTGTAGAGGCTCAAGGCGACCGGCTGGTTCCTTAGAGTCATGAAGAAGTCTCCTCTGTTCATTTCGTTCTTCAGGTAGTTCACCACCGTGTACACTGACAACACACACATCAGGATCAGTGTGACATCATGCGCATGGTGGGCAGGTAGGGGGCGGAGCTACCACACTCACCCAGGTCGGTGTCTCCGCTCTCCACGGCCTTGCTGAGAGCCAGCTGACTCCTCTTCATCTTCAGCAGCAGAGGAACCTGCTCTCCGGACCGAGCCTCGAAGTCCAGCAGCTGGGCACAGAGGCAGCGTGTCACATGACCTCCTGTGATGTCACCCAACGTACCTGTGTGATGTCACATCCCTACCTTGATGGCGAGCTCGGTGCGTCCACATTCGTACGCTTTGGCTGCGATGTCCGAGTACGAGACGCCAGGCGAGTCTCCCACCTTCACACACACCGCCCGGGCAATGGCCTCGTCTGATAGGTCCTTTTGCTGCACCTGGACACGCCCATAAACACGCACACAGGTGAGCCGGTCACGTGGCAACAGACAAGAGAGAGACAGACAGGTGAGAGAGGAGGTAAGACAGGTGGAGAGACAGGCGGGTAGACAGGTTACCTTGCATGACGCCCAGTGCTTGAGGACTCTGCTGACTCCCTGATAATCAGGAATCTTCAGGTAACGACAGATTTCAATCGCTAGCGGATAAAACTGTCGATACACCAACCTGAGAGAGAGACAGGTACAGACAGAGACAGGTGAGAGAGAGACAGGTACAGATAGAGACAGACAGGTCAAATGAAATGACTCACCTGTCGATAAGCACCTGTAAAGTCATCTGTTTGAATCTGAGGTCACAGGTCAAGGAATGGTTTCTATGGTAACACTGAACACAGCTACACTACGTTTCCCAGGATGCCCCGGGGCAGCGTGGAGGATACTGAGCGTGTGTGAGCGGCAGCCCCACGCTGCTCTCTCTGACGGCATTCAGCACACGCAGCTCTCTGCAGGTCGACACGAACTGGTCGGGACTGAAGTCTGTCAGGAAGCACTTCCCGAAGGACGCCGCCTGGAGGACGAGACACTTGCTGACACGCCACGCACACGCCAGGCTGTACACGCCAGGCTGTACTCGCAGCACACGTCAAGTCATACACATAGCACACGTCAGGTCATACACAGGTCATACACGCAGCACACGTCAGGTCATACACGCAGCACACGTCAGCTCTTACACGCAGCACACGTCAGCTCTTACACGCAGCACACGTCAGCTCTTACACGCAGCACACGTCAGGTCACGTCAAGTCATACACATAGCACACGTCAAGTCATACACGCAGCACACGTCAGGTCATACACGCAGCACACGTCAGGTCATACACGCAGCACACGTCAGGTCACGTCAAGTCATACACACAGCACACGTCAGGTCATACACGCAGCACACGTCAGGTCACGTCAAGTCATACACATAGCACACGTCAAGTCATACACGCAGCACACGTCAGGTCATACACGCAGCACACGTCAGGTCATACACACAGCACACGTCAGGTCATACACGCAGCACACGTCAGGTCACACACAGGTCATACACACAGCACACGTCAGGTCACACACAGGTCATACACGCAGCACACGTCAGGTCATACACACAGCACACGTCAGGTCATACACACAGCACACGTCAGGTCACACACAGGTCATACACGCAGCACACGTCAGGTCATACACGCAGCACACGTCAGGTCATACACGCAGCACACGTCAAGTCATACACGCAGCACACGCCAAGTCATACATGTGGCCCACAGCTGGTGGTTCTGGTTCCGTGTTCTCACCCTCATCAGGGATTTCTGCGTGTTGGTGTCGTACTCATGACCCGCTGCCTCCACACACTGTTTGACTGCTTCTCCCAGCATGCTTTGCTCCTTTATCTCCCTCAGGTACTCATCAGCCTTCTGACTCAGCTTCTGCTCAGACAGACAGACAGACAGGTGGTCAGACAGACAGACAGGTGATCATACAGAAAGACAGGTGATTAGACAGACAGGTAATCAGACAGACAGGTGGTCAGACAGACAGACAGGTAGTCAGACAGACAGGTGGACAGACAGACAGACAGGTAATCAGACAGACAGGTGATCAGACAGACAGGTGATCAGACAGACAGGTGATCAGACAGACAGGTGGACAGACAGACAGACAGGTAATCAGACAGACAGGTAATCAGACAGACAGGTGGTCAGACAGACAGACAGACAGGTAGTCAGACAGACAGGTGGACAGACAGACAGACAGGTGGTCAGACAGACAGGTGATTAGACAGACAGGTGGTCAGACAGACAGGTGATTAGACAGACAGGTGGTCAGACAGACAGACAGGTAGTCAGACAGACAGGTGATTAGACAGACAGACAGGTAATCAGACAGACAGGTGATCATACAGAAAGACAGGTGATTAGACAGACAGGTAATCAGACAGACAGGTGGTCAGACAGACAGACAGGTAGTCAGACAGACAGGTGGACAGACAGACAGACAGGTGGTCAGACAGACAGACAGGTGATTAGACAGACAGGTGGTCAGACAGACAGACAGGTAGTCAGACAGACAGGTGGACAGACAGACAGGTGGTCAGACAGACAGACAGGTAATCAGACAGACAGGTGGTCAGACAGACAGACAGGTAATCAGACAGACAGGTGGTCAGACAGACAGACAGGTTGTCAGACAGACAGGTGGACAGACAGACAGACAGGTGGTCAGACAGACAGACAGGTGATTAGACAGACAGGTAATCAGACAGACAGGTGGTCAGACAGACAGACAGGTAGTCAGACAGACAGGTGATTAGACAGACAGACAGGTAATCAGACAGACAGGTGGTCAGACAGACAGGTGGTCAGACAGACAGACAGGTCACCTCATACTCCCGGTGGGCCTCCAGCAGCAGAGCTCCAGGAGCCATGGATGCGATCTTGAAGATGTCCTGACAGACCAGAGGAACCTCTTGCAGCAGCTCCTGATTGGTCGAGCTGATGATGCGAACTCCGTCCAGTTCTCCAATCAGAACACACGGATCCTCGATGGGAAACCTGAGGTCAGGGTCAAGGATCAAACTCTACCTGCTGAAGAGGAGTGGAACCTGAGCAAGACTCAACAAGAACCTGGAGTTTAACCCAGGAGAACCCTGACAGGATCTGAGAGAACCTGAACAGACTCCAAAAGAACCCCAACAGGATGCAAGAGAACCTGAACAGACTCCAAGAGAACCCCGACAGGATCCCAGAGAACCTGAACAGACTTCAAGAGAACCCCGACAGGATCCCAGAGAACCTGAACTGGATCCAAGAGAACCTGAACAGGATCCAAGAAAACTAGGGGTGTAACAGTTCATGTGGTTGTATTCAACCGTTTCGGTACGGCATGTTCGGTTCGGTCCACTTGCGCATCGTTTCGGTTCATATTTCATATTATTTTCTCTTCAAATTTATGACTAGAGTGATCTAAGCGCTCCGTCGGGAACTAAAGCCCTTAACGTGTTTTCACACGGACGCTTTAGAGTGTCGGACACCACTTCTTGGTCGGACACCACTTCTTCCACTATCAAACCTGAGCTGGAAGACCCTCCAAGCTCACTACGCTCTCCTGTTTGGGAACATTTTGGTTTTCCTTTTACAGTTACCAATGGACAAAGACAAGTGGATAAAACCAAAGTTGTGTGTTGGCACTGTTCCACGGAGATCGGGTATGCTACAGGAAACACGTCTAATATGTTAACGCACTTAAAACGGCATCACCCGACAGTAAATGTTACATCAACAAGAAAGAAAACCAGCTTGGTGCAAACACCGATAACGTCTGCTTTTAAACAACCTCTAACACACGACTCGGACCGGGCCAAAGCAATAACACATAGCATTGGAGTTTTTATTGCCACGGGACTACGTTCTTATTCACGTTCTTTTTCTGCCTTTTTTGTACCGAAAATTAACCGAACCGAATACTGAAATTACATTTTAGTGTACCGTTACACCCCTAAAGAAAACCCTTTGAGAGCTCCAGAAAAACATTAACAGTAGGGCTGGGCAAAAAATCGATTTAATCGATTTATCGAATTTGTTGCTAAAAAAGATTTTTATTTTGCAAACTCGAGTTTTTCCCCCGCAGTTTTCCGGCATCTTTCGCTTTCCGTCCGCCCATTCCTCGTGGGCTTCCGTAGCGCGGTGTAACACAGCCCCCTTCCCCGTGGCAGCGGCAACATGTAACAGAGAACTCATTCAAAAGAAAGGCACAGCTAACACAATCATTTGGAACTGGTTCGGTTTTGCTGCTTCAGACGAACAACAGAAAAAGCCTCGCTGCAAAGTATTTTTAAAACTTCAGTGTACCGCCGGCGGTACACCTACTAATTTGCATAGGAATTTCAAGAATGTCCGAAGGCTCCAAACGCGATTATACAAACACTATACGTTGATGGAAAGCTTAGATTCTCATGAATCCGCCGGTATAAACCACTTTCAGATGCGATTACCACAGCGGGTGAGAAAAACACATTTGTCCAACAAACAACGAATATCCATCCATCCGTTCTCTGTACACGGCTTCAAAGCACACAGCGAGACTCACATTTCCGGGTTCATTATTACACACAGATGAAAATATTCCACAAAAAACGGCCATAATCCAACCTTTTACATCCAGACAACACAAGCCAGTAAACTATTTTGTCCAAAACATGTCCTGAAGTCGCTATAAAATCCACGAATCGATTCTTTTCAAGGAAATGCACCTCGCGGTGCGCGTCCAATATTCCCTGTATTTCTCGTCATATTTTTTATTTACAAATAGAATATTAGCGATTTTTTGTACTGAAAATGGCTGGAATTGACTGCAGCTGTTGAAATCGTTAGATGCAAGGTACGTTGTACGCAGTCACAAGTATTTCGCCGATGTGGCGCTGCCTCACCTGTAGAATACCACTCTGCAAAAGATCCGCAACGAGCTGGAGGAGGTGGCCGGACAATACAGCCGTACATGAGTCTCACAGCGCAACGACAGCTGGACCATGCACAGCATCTGCCTCCAGACAGCATATTTCCCCGATTACCACACCGGTGAAATAATTGCCCACGGATTAACAGATGCTCTCAGTTCCTGGGGAAATTGTTGAATTACAGAGCCTCATTAACTTGCGTCATTAACTTGTTCATTAAATTGTTTACATGCGTTTTTTTATTCTGAGGACAATTACAGCAATAAAGTTACTTTTGACAGTATATCTGATGTCTGCAGTAATTTTTAAGTGCATTGAAAGAAAAAATCGAAAATCGAATCGAAACTCGAATTTTTCTTTAAAAAATCGGAGATTTTTTTTTTAGACCAAATCGCCCACCCCTAATTGACAGGTACCAAAACTACCATGATTAAATCTTGGAGAACCATCAGAAGCTCCAAGCGAACCTTAAGGATCACCAGGAGAACCCTAAAGATCTGCAAGAGAACCCTAAAGATCTCCAGGAGAACCGCAAAGATCTCCAGGAGAACCCCAACAGGCTGGTCTGAAGGATACTGGATGGTGTCATTACAAACTCCAGCCACCAGGAGCAGTCTATCCCACATCAGAACCACAGATGGCTGCTGACTCTTTGGTCTGCGACACCTGGACAGGTAGACAGACAGACAGACAGGTAGACAGATGGGCAGACAGACAGGCAAACAGACAGACAGGTAGATAGACAAGTAGACAGACAGACAGGTAAAGAGGGAGACACACAGACAGACAGGTAGATAGACAGGTAGACAGACAGACAGGCAGACAGACAGGCAAACAGGCAGACAGGTAGATAGACAGGTAGACAGACAGGTAGACAGACAGACAGGTGGACCTACCAGACCATCTGTTTGGGGGGCGTCGTCTTCTTGGTGTCCACTTCACTCAGTTTCTCCTGCAGACACACCATCAACCTGTAAGTCATCTTGCCCCACCCCCTCAGCTAAGACACCTAAGGTCTGATTAGATGGGCAGCAGCTGCTCACCTGCAGGTTGGAGGTACCTGTCCACAGGTGTCCCGAGTCAGTGAAGAGGGCCAGGTACTTGTAACTGAAAGACACGGACATGGTGGACCACACTGCCAGCCTGAGGACTGAGACCTGGAGGGACCTGAGGACAGACAGACAGGTGGTTCAGACAGGTGGGCAGTCAGGTGACCACACCAGCCTCACCTATCACCTGTTCTGTCGCTAAGTGTCTCACCACAGCGGGTGCAGGACATGTTGTCCAGGATGTAGAGGTCCAGACCGTTGGACAGCAGGACTTTGGTCTGTCTGTCCTCTGAGTCAGGACCACCCAGCAGGATGGCTTCCCCTGGAGACCTGGGAGGGAGACAGACAGACAGGTAGGTAGGAGAGACGGACAGACAGACAGGTAGGTAGGAGAGACGGACAGACAGACAGGTAGGAGAGACGGACAGACAGACAGGTAGGAGAGACAGACAGAAAGACAGGTAGGAGAGACAGCTAGGTTAGTAGGAGAGAACAGACAGACAGACAGACAGATAGGAGAGACAGACAGACAGGTAGGAGAGACAGACAGGTGTTACCTGGGACTTCCAGGTAACCTGCGGAGCTTCAGTCATCAATGTTGGTTGCCAAGGTGAAGCGGGAGGAGCCTGTTACTATGGCGACACCTGTGCCATAAGGAGAGTGGAACACCTTGGCCTCCAACACCTGGGACTGGACCACTTCCTGTTTGGAACACGACACGAGTCAACGACTAGCGAGTGGTAAGTTAACGAGTCAACGACTAGCATGTGGTAGTTAACAAGTAGTTAACGAGTCAACGACTAGCGAGGATTAGTTAATGAGTCAACGACTAACTAGTGGTTAGTTAACAAGTCAACAACTAACTTGTGGTTAGTTAACAAGTCAACGATCGAGTGAGTGGTTAGTTAACGGAGTCAACGACTAGCATGTGGCTAGTTAACAAGTCAACAACTAGTGGTTAGTTAACATAGTCAAACGACTAGCGAGTGGTTAGTTAAAAGGTCAACAACTAACTAGTGGTTAGTTAACGATCAACGACTAGCATGTGACTAGTTAACAAGTAGTTAACGAGTCAACGACTAGCGAGTGATTAGTTAACGACGTCAACGACTAAATAGTGGTTAGTTAATGAGTCAACGACTGGCGAGTGGTTTAGTTAACGAGTCAACAACTAGGCGAGTGGTTAGTTAACAAGTCAACAACTAAACTAGTGGTTACAACTAACTAGTGGTTAGTTAACAAGTAAACGACTAATTAGTAGTTAGTTAACGAGTCAATGACTAACTAGTGGTTAGTTAACGAGTCAACGACTCGTGAGTGGTTAGTTAACAAGTCAACGACTAGCGAGTGGTTAGTTAACAAGTCAATGACTAGCGAGTGGTTAGTTAACAAGTCAACAACTAACTAGTGGTTAGTTAACGAGTGTCAACGACTAGCATGTGACAAGGTTTAACAAGTAGTTAACGAGTCAACGACTAGCGAGTGATTAGTTAACGTGTCAACGACTAAATAGGGGTTAGTTAATGATCAACGACTAGCGAGTGGTTAGTTAACGAGTCAAACGACTAGCAAGTGGTTAGTTAACAAGTCAACAACTAACTAGTGGTTAGTTAACAAGTAAACGACTAATTAGTGGTTAGTTAACAAGTCAACGACTTACTAGTGGTTAGTTAATGAGTCAACGACTAGTGATGTGGTTAGTTAACAAGTCAACAACTAACTAGTGGTTCGTTAACCAAGTCAACGACTAATTAGTGGTTAGTTAATGATAACAGACTAGTTACTAGTTAACAGATTAGTTGACTTAGAGACTAGACTGACCTGTCCCATACTGAAGTGTCTCTTGAAGGACCCGAACAGGTCGTAGATCAGAACAGATCCGTCCTCCTGAATGCACAACAGCTCATCACTGACCGTCCAACCCAGATGGACCACAGGACCACTCTTCCACTGGAGACAGGAGAGGCACAGGTTACAGACAGGGACAGGTTAGATACACAGACAGCTGTAGTGACAGACAGGTAGTGACCCCAGGACGGTCGTTAGAGACCAGACAGACGGGTTAAAGATCAGACAGAACGGGGTTAGAGACAGACGGGTTAGAGACAGACAGACGGGTTAGAGACAGAGCGGGTTAGAGACAGAGAGGTTAGAGACAGGACTGCTTACAGACAGACGGGCTAGAGAACAGACGGGGTTAGAGAGAGAGAGGTTAGAGACAGACAGGTTAGTGACAGACAGGTTAGTGACAGACGGGTTAGAGACAGATGAGAGACAGACAGACAGGTGAGAGACTGACAGTTTAGACAGACAGATGAGAGACAGACAGACAGGTGAGAGACAGACAAGTTAGACAGACAGGTTAACAGACAGGTGAGAGACAGACAGACAGTTTACAGACAGACAAGTAGAACCTACAGGGAAGCTGGCGATTCCGACTCCAGATGCAGAATAAATCTCCAACTGAGGACG